>NW_026596079.1:24583185-24692155 GCF_907164565.1 Psammomys obesus | reverse complement strand
GAGGCAGAGGCAGAGGCAGAGGCAGAGGCAGAGGCAGAGGCAGAGGCAGAGGCAGAGGCAGAGGCAGAGGCAGAGGCAGAGGCAGAGGCAGAGGCAGAGGCAGAGGCAGAGGCAGAGGAAGAGACAGGTAGATCTTTGTGAGTTCAAGGCCAGCCTGGTCCACAAAGTGAGTTCAGGACAGCCAGTGTTACACAGAGAAACCTTGTCTTGAAAAACCAACCAACTAAACAAACAAACAAACAAACAAACCATATATACTCTCCCATTTTTTGCTTTATTTTCTCCTGATAATGATCTGGAGGGAGCAGCAAAGTGTTATTTGAGGGTTTTCATTTTGTTTGTTTGTTTTTTGGTAGAATAGAAAACCAAGGCTCATGAAGGGCAAAGATACTTGCTTAAATAGCAGGTCCTGGTTTAAAAGCTCATCTTCTTTAGTTCTTCTCTAGAGGGGATGAGATATAAAGAATATTTGTAAAAATACTTTCAAGTCCAATCTGGTTCAGAGGTTGGAAACATCTCTAAAGACTATTATATTTGGTGTAGTTTCAGGCTGGCTGATATCATCCTATAAGTCCGTCATGCTGGATAACCTGGAAGTTCTAACATCTTTACAACTTAAATGTGAAAGAGAATAGAACCTGAGGGTGGTTATGCTGGCTGCAGAGCTGTTTTTTGACCTTGGATCATTTTGTTCCAAGAATGGTCACACTGGGTATGTTTAGTGTGATTAGTTAGGCTGGGAAAAAGAAAATCAACTACGCTTATCAGATTCAAGGTCAAGATGCTAGTAGCTGGCTGATTATGGAAATAAACTTGGGGAGAAGGAGGCCCGTGGGGAAGGAGGGGTACTAAGATGGCATCAAGTTGTTTACTTTCTCACCTTCTGCTTTCCTCCAAACATTTTATTTGCCATAAATGCATCTTTATGTCATGTAGTTTCTAATCCTGTTTATCACCGATGCAGATCACTTTTGGCTTTTTTTTTTTTTTTTTTTTGCAGCCTGATCTTGTTTTTTTTTTCATTTTCTTTATCAGTCATATTTAGTAGGGTGACTTGTTTAAATATATATAAACAAAAATGTTTATTATTAGGGCTCTACTGCCTTGCAAAGTCCTGGCTCAAATCCTTAACAAGTATTTGTTAAAATAAACAAATATATACTTGGCTAAAGCAGCATCTTCAAAAACTCAGTAAGTCCACGAATGCTGCTTATTTGTAAATGAGTAGAGGAGAAACTGCTAGAGCACCCTCTCATGAATCACGTTCCTGGAGAAAGTTCTGAAGTTATGAGGGAAGAGTCATAGAGACATAGGAAAGGAGGTGGAGGGGAGGAAATAGGGAGTGGAACTGATGAAATCTCATTAAATATATGCATGAAGTTCTCACACAAGAATGAATTAAGAATGAATTATCATAACAATGGATACACATTTTAAATAAATAAACACTAAATATATATTTGGTTTAAAAAATTATAATTAGTATTCCCCCATACCCATGAGTTCAGTTACCTACAGTCAACTAAATTTAGAGACTATTTCATAGAAAATTAAAAAATAGAGTTCACAATTTCAAACAATGCATAACATTTACACTAAAAATAACACAAGAATATCATTCTAACATGGCTACATTTCTTATTGGATCTACAACAATCAATCATAGTTCCTTTTCAGAATATCCATGGACACAACAAAAAGAAACTATATCTTGATAAGAATAAGATGCCTTTAGTGGTCATAGTGAAATTTCAAAAGTAAATAAATAAGTAAAAACTAAAAAGGTGCCTTGAAGAAACATAGGTGTCCACTGAAAGCAAGAAAGCTCACGTGTCACTCCAGGTAATTTCATACCATTTTGGAGTGGTTTACACAAGATGGGCCTTGGTGACGAGAAGTCTTTATCCAATTGCACAGTAGTCACAATGTCAGTGATGAGGAATCCCCCAGTCAGGGAGATATTAAAGCATGTGGGAGTTTTCTGCATCTCTCAGATTAAAATACATAAAGCCACACTTCCAGTTTATCTATCTGTATCTATGGATTTCCTGCTTTTCCTGGCTGTTATTGCATAATTTTATCCATAAGCCAGCCTACTGTAACATACAAAATTCACTTAATAATCCTATGAGGTAGGTGCACTTGTAGCCATAGAAACAAATGAAGAGATTTTTTGGCTTTCCCAAGGTGACAAACAGCATGTGTTATTGCCTGTCAGATGCTAGGTTACCATCTAGGTCATGATGACATCTGAATACACCTGCAGTCAAGCTTTTCAAAGACTCCTTTTTGATCCAAAGGGCTGCAGCTACATTGTTGCAATTTGGGTATTATAAAGTTACACTCAGCATTTCAGAGCCCTCAGAAACACATCAGTGCTTTGGAAGCTTTGAAAATATTTTTACAAACTGACATATTCTTTACCCACTGCCTGCTGTGCATTCCCAAATGAATACTGTGCCCTTCTCCTGAGAACACCAACTAAATCCTCTCATCACTTCCAATGAAATGATAGGTCTCTTTACCAGAACAAGCAAGAACCCTGTTGCCCCATTAGAAAATAGCTTTTCCAGAAGTGAGAGCTGATGTACAGCTCGCGAGACTGGCCAACCGTGATTAAGAACAAGTCCATTGTCACTCACATAGGTGGCACCATGTGTCGGTCCCGTAGTTTGTCTCTCTTGTTCTGTGGACCAATCTTGGTGATGTATTGGGCTGTCTAGTGTGGACTCTATTTTATGGTGTTTGAAGTGTCCCAGGTACAGGTGCTCCTTCTGACTCTGTGTTTCTTTTGTCCAGTATTTCACGAAAAGAGGGGAACTGTCAGGATGCAGCACAGATTGCACTGCCATGACCCTTGGAAGGCGACAGCATGCTCTCTTCCACATCATCACTCTTTATTACATCTCTGCCAAGGAGAGGCAGGAATCACAGTGGACAACTTGTCCCCTGGCTGAATGACTGACCCTGCTTTGTCATGTCTGAGTGTGTCCACGGTCTGTTCGGATATCTGAGCAAGTGCAACGATCAGCTCTCAATGGCACAGCAAGCTTGGTGGTGGCTAAAGTTTCTCTGAGGCCTCAGTTGCAGAGAAGTATGCAAATGAGGGAGGGAGAGGGCTTGAATTAATGGAAACCCATTTCAGGATTTTTCTCCACTACTGACTTTCTTCTGAAGGAATAGCCAGGTGCAAAACAGGGGTTTGAGTTTCTGCCTGCCCTCCCACCTATTTTTTTTTTTTTCTAAAAAGGCTAATGAAGACCCAGGCTGTACAAGAAAATAGGAGGAGTAGAGCAGGAAAGGGAAGATTTCTATGAATGGAGCTTGGATGCATCACCAGCACTCATTCAGCACACTTCTATTTTCTCTGTGAAATTGAGTTCAAAGTTATTGATGACTAGGGTTCTAATATAGACTGATGGTTAACTGGGTTAACTGATGAAAGATTCTGAGAGGAGTCATGGCTTCTCACCACCCACTGCCCCCACGAGAAGTGCTGATGTGGTCAGAATTTAAGCTGAAACTATAATTTGACTTACAGGCAGAGACAAAATTTTGCCTAACAACTCTTAGAATGAAATAGGGATCAAGAGAAAAGGGAAAAAAAATATGAACCCACTTGGCAGATGTATTTTCAGGATTGTGTTAAGGTTTCACTGACTGGGGAAATTTGCTTTCTGGGGTGTGGTTTTGGAATTTGTAAGGCTGTTTCGGTGATCACGACCAGGAAAGTTCTTGGGTATGTGGGCAAGGTAGGAATCCTTAGATGGGTGGAAGTTTTGCCCAAAACAATTCTACATCTGCCTAGTTTCAGACATCCATAAAGAAATTTATTGGATGAAAAACAAGTTTTTATCTAAGCCCAAGATATCGTTATGTAAGCCTAAGAACTCTGCTTGATATAAGCATAATAGCTTTTGGCACGGCTTCAATACATATTGAATTTTTCTATGAATGCAGTCACTGAATGAACTGAGATAATGTCACACTTTTGCCTAATTCAAAATGTCATTAGAATTTGTTCATTTTTGGAAAAGCTCGTTAGTGTTGTTGATACTACAGACTTGTGGGTGATCCGGCTGGAGAGGAGTCTGTGTGCAGGTAGGTGTCTCTGCTGACCTCGTCTGGTCTCTTGAGCCATCAACCCCAAGACTGAAGTACAAATGACTTTGTTTTAAATGGTGTCCCCCTTTATGTCTCCTTTACAACATAGTTAAGCCATTTTATTGCTTTAAAGAAACACCATGGAACAGATAGCGTCTAATCTCAGGATTTCACTTCAGGATAATAAAATGTATGGGAAGTCTCACTTTTATTATGGCAAATTGTGCTTAGCAGAGGTTCTTCATTTACTAAGACTTTTATTTTACTTTTAAATTACTTCTTTTATTTTTTGTGATCATAATATAATCACATCATTTCCCTCTTTTTTCCTCCTTCTAAACCTTTTCATGTACTGTTCCTTGCTCTCTTTCAAATTCATCCCCTCTTTTAAATAAATTGTTGTTGCTTGCACATAGGTATATACTTGTATATTCCCAAATAAAATCTGCTAAGTCTCTATGATGTTACTTGCATGTATGTTTTCAGGGCTGACTTTTTGGTATTAAACAACTAATTGGTGACTATAGGAAATAACACTGAGAGTGGGAGATTATTAAGACTCTTGTTCACTAAAGATCTCCTATTTTTTTTTTTCTTGTAATCTGGCTTCCATCAGTACTGACCCATTCAGAGAGTCATGTCTGCCTAAAGTAGTCTTTTTCTTTATCTATAGTTTTGGTTTCTGTGGTTTCAATTACCTGTTTCAATTATTGTGGTCAACTTCAGTCTAGAAATATAAAAATGAGAAGTCTAGAAATAAACAATTCATACATTTAAGGTGATTAGAAGTGGACTGATATAATATTGTGGCATCATAGTCCCACCTGGGATATGGTCATCTGCTTGTGTGGTTAGAATCACACTTCGTGTAATACCAACTTCATGGGTGTTGAGATAGGATAGATGGATAGATAAATAGATGATGGATAGTTATCAAGGTTGCATAACTTTTATGCAAATTATAAAATTATAATTATAGTGTATTGTTCAATTGTTCTATTATCACTTAAAATTTTTTTACCGTACCTAATTTATGTGAAACCTTATCATAGGTATGTGCATACAAAAGGATATTATCTGAAGTACAGTGTCCAAAGTTAGTATCTAAACTTTCTACTCATCCATTTAGCTCTTAGTACATACTTTTTGGATAATAACTGTGTTCATAGATTTCAATAATTTTTCCCTGTGCAAGATGCAAATATGTGTGCAATGGTGGCTGGGCTGTCTAGACATCCAGATAGGTCGGAAGCTTAGCTCTTAAGGAGCTTCTATTATGAGAGGCTTTATTAACTGAAAAAAATGGAAACAATGAGGCTCCATAAGGCAAATCTGTGGTAGGACTAGAATTGAACCCTATTGTTTTTTAGATTCACATCCTACAACATGAAAGTAAGGAAAGCAGAGACATAATGATGAAAACAACTAAAAAATAAAAAAATCACTTACACCGTTCATACATGGTTGTTCCAAACTACCAATATATTTGATACTTAAGACTTTGAGAAGGTCTGGCAAATATCAGATCCCACAGTCGAAGGAGAAAGTTGTAGAAAAGAGTAGACAGTGTTAGATCCAAGCTGGAATCAAAGTCTCTGCATTAACTCTTTTTCCACTGTGGTGCCCTGGAGACCTCATGTGGCCCTGTGTAGATACTATGCGATGGGAAAAAGATTAACTAAACCAGAGGCTGAGGCATACACCTGTAATCCCAACACTAGGAAGGAAGAGGACAAAGA
This sequence comes from Psammomys obesus, assembly GCF_907164565.1. Classification (NCBI taxonomy): domain Eukaryota; kingdom Metazoa; phylum Chordata; class Mammalia; order Rodentia; family Muridae; genus Psammomys; species Psammomys obesus. Next base: position 24,686,312 of record NW_026596079.1, on the reverse strand, counting down.
ATTGTGGGTTCAAGGTCACCTTGGGCTACATAGTAAGGTTCTTTGTATAAACCAACCCCAAGCAAAGCAAACAAACTAAAAACAAATGAACAGCATGTGATAAAAATGGTAGCTAACACTTAGCAGGCTCTCAACGTACACCACATACATGCCTAATCCTTTTCTCAGATAATCTGGTTGAACTCTGAGGGTTTGGAATCTCATTTTGCAGTTGGGGTAACTGATAAAATCAAACTCTCTGCAATTCTAGTAGAACTCAGTTTGTCATTGTCAGTGTGAATACAGACAGCACACCCAAATCCTCAGCTGGTGCACTGAACAGCACTTGACAAATTTCTAGCTGTGATGGATAATAATGCTCCTGACTTTCATCATGGCAAGACTGCAATAATGGGGGAAGGGTTAAACTTGCTGGAGGCATACGAAACAGTATTGGATGTAAGGTAGTTCAGGAAAGTGGTAAAGGTTTCAAGACGATAAGAAAAATAGTTTTATCCCAGTCAGAGCAGGCTATTTTCAATAGTTTGACAAAAAGCTTTAGATAATAACAAAATCTCATGTGGCTTCTGTAGAGCATTTTATTCAGAGCCTTAACCCTCACGCTATTATTTTTGACTTAACTGTAATTCTGTCAGAATATTTTGATGAAGGAGAGAGAGAGAGAGAGAGAGAGAGAGAGAGAGAGAGAGGCAGAGAGGCAGAGAGAGAGAGAGAGAGAGAGAGAGAGAGAGAGAGAGATTGGTGTTTAAAGGGTGAGCCTTGATCCTAAGCTCAAAAACCTTCAGTTCAGTAGCTGGGAGACTTTGCCAGCTCGTGAACCTCACTGGACCTTAATTTGGCCATCTGTGAAATGGGGTGGATAAAATTGAACTACAGACTCACTTTGGCAATAATGAGCTTCAATCATCACTCAGAATTGCCCAGTCCCTCTCCAGGGTGCAGAGCTCAGAATCTAACAGAGGCTCAGAGCTGGTAATTTTCAGATATGGCTGGTGGGTGATCATTTCTTTCTACTTGATGTACTCTCTAATTGCAAAAAGATGACAGAGAGCAGAAAATTTGTGGCATAGACCCAAGGCTTCTGCCACAGGGACACAAATCTCCTTGCTGATATGATTGTGGAGAGCTCGGTTTCAGCTCCCAATGCCTTTACTCTTAAATTACAGCTACTGAAGCAAATCTCCAATCAAGTCCCCTAAAGACAGCAGCAGTTGTCAGGCTAAACAGCATAGTTTCTAATATCAGCACCAGCAATCACAGGACCAGCAGGGTCCCCCTTCCAGCTCATCTTAAAATGTCATTTTGGTTTAGAGTCTAAAAGTCACTTAAAGATCTGCATTCTTTGACTGCTTTTTTCTTCAGTCAATACTTATTTATTTTCCATATAAATTTATTTCTAGGTATCCTTACCCTGATGCGATTAATTCTAATTAACGGAACTTGTACTCCTGTGGCATCCCTCACAAAGTGATAGGTAGTAGGAAAAAAAAAGGCCATTAGTAGAATGAATGCTGGTGTAGAGAATGCATGAATTGGTCCTTTAGTAAGGACTTGTTGCAGGATATGGGATACTGTAACATTAGTGATGAAAATAGAGGGATTCTACAGATATGAGTTGTCTTTTGCACAGTAGATCAGCTAATGTTATGGAATCCTCATGTACAGATTCTGACATTCTTTCACTCAGACTTTGTAGCAATCTCTTAACATTTTCTTGGGAAAAGTAGTTTAGATTATTCCTTTTCACATAGATATCACTGAGAATTTATCAGACAGTAGGACATGAACACAATACAGTGAAAGCTTATATCTATTTTTATATATTAAATGTTTACTGATGTATACCTAGAAAGGATGATGTCTGCCCTTAGGGCTAAACATAATTCAAGTTAGTTGAGTAAAGAATGTAAGTTATCAACAAGTAGAAAGCAGTGAAATCTTAGGAAAAATAGTAATCAAGAAATACAGCAATGAGAACAGGTAACTGTGCTATATTTTCAACAGCTGAGGGTAAGATTTGGGGCTGTGGGAGGACAAACTTTGAGGCTAAATCTTATTGGAGGCAAATGAGGTTTAAGTACACAGCTGTGCTAACAGAAAAGGTGAACAGTTAAAATGAGAAAAGCGGTCTCTCATAAGGTCTAGGCCCCCAATTGAAGTCTAGAAAGTGTTAGTAATCATTCCATTTCTTTTTGTGTTGGTTAGGCCAAGGGGTACATAAATAAAAGCAAACACAAGGTTGATTAAAGAATCCCTTAGGTATGACAAAAGGACCACACTGTTTTCATTTCTCCCCATTCCTGGATGAATGCAAGAGTATATATACAAAGCCTTGATGCACAAAGCTACGTATTGAGTCTCAAAACATATTTGAACATTTCCCCACTAAAATAATATCAGTTTCTACAGGATACTAATGTATTGTTGTTGGTAGGTCATTTGATGCCACTAAGGTTTTTGTTGATTAGATACCCTTATCTGACCTTTAAAACTTTATATCCATAATACTTGATATGACCTTACCACTGACATGTGGGTGAAGCTTTATACTTACACAAAAGGTCAGTGCATGGACTGCTTTTGTAAAACTCTATTTGATTTGTTTTTTGGAATATGAATTCTTCTCTAGCTCTAGAAATGCCAGACAAAAGCAGCTAAATCCTAAGAAAAAAGAAAATAATGTATGTCTTAGACAGTTGCTGGTCAGCCATGACCCTAGAGACATATTTTTTAAAGAGCTATAGGCCAAAGGGCAAGCCAGTATGTCTCCATCTCTTGTAGCTTGGATCAGGAAAAGGTGTCACTACAGAAATAGAGCAAGAAGAATTTGGAGACTTAGGTGACCTTCATGTTCTTAAAGGGCTGTCTGCTTTTGGTTTTTATAATATGACCAGAACCAGCAGGAATAAGGGTCCTGAACAATGAGGTGTCAATTGGAAATATCGGAGATGAGAAGCAATGAAGAGAAAAGCATTATCAGGGAAAAGGAGGCCTGGCATAAGCTAATGACTTGCCTAAGTTTACTAAGAAGTACAACATCACATATACTACTTGCATGGGGAAAATGGTCAAGGCAAGCAGAGAACTATGTAGACAATGCTGGTAAAAAGAACACAGGATACCCCAGACACGGATGCCAAGGTCTGATAACCTTAGCCCAGGGGGAAGAGTTGGGTCTCCAGAAGCTACAACATTGACTCTTTTAAGGCACTGGCCTCCTGCATCAGAGAGACCTTGCCAAATCCATTCATGGACAAGAACACAAAACTAAAAGGTCCTTTGTCTTAAATCAGGGCCTCTGAAAAAGCCTTGGGACAGCATGGCTCCCCACAATAATAATTTCATGTCCGTACAGGGTATTAATCTAAGCAGAAAACAACACGTATTTGAGTAGTGGGCTTCCTCTGTGAAGTCCATTATGCACAGCCAAACAGTGTCATTTCTTAGTTCTGTCTCTCTTGGCTTTTCAGTCTTTCAGGGTAGATCAGTGTCCTCCCATACTAACGAAGCTTCTTTGCAGATATTGTATAACATCTCCTCAAGGGTAATACAATTAAGACCATTTGCAGGAGCTTTCAGGTTTAGAGGGTTTCTGGAATCATGGTTCTCCCTCTGCTTGTTTGGACACCATCATTGTCTTCCAAGATGATGGTGATCAGTAGACACTTCCACTCTCCATCTCCACAGAGGTGGGTATGAGGCTGAATTAATTTCTAAGCACTGTCAAAGCTCTGTGGTTTCTTTTCACAGAAGTCCTCATGGGGTGTGTACCTCATGGATCTATGTGTACTTTCTCTAAGAGCAACTTCCTGTTCCCAGGATACTGGGGACATTTTAAGAACAACAGAAACTTAGTCTGTTTTTCTTGCTCTCCGTATATCCCCAGCCCCTTCATTTTCCTTTTCGAAGTTCTCCCTTCCTTCTCTTTTCTTTTCTATCTTTCTTGTTTGCTTGTTTGATTATTTGACAAAACGTAGATGAACTCAGTTTTCCTTCTTGTTTTTGCTAAGCCATTAAAACTACAGTCCATGAAGGACATCAGAAAGGATATAAACACAGGAAATTTTAACTAAAGTTTAGTTGGCTTCACTATTAACCCTGATGCTATCTTGTATGATTTTAGACACAAGTCATATCAACTTTTGAGTCAAAGAAATATTACCCACAGAGTGAGGAGAGCATTGGTCTTAGTCCATTTTTATGAGTATAACAGAATGCCCCAAGTTTGGTGAGGAATGATCAACAGGAATTTATTTCTGGTGGGTTTAAGGGAAGACAAGTCCAAAATTAGGCATTAACAGATTTGGTGTCTGAAAAATTTCTAATTCATAGATGGTGGCTTCTCACTGAATCCTCATAAAGTAGAATGTGCTTTAAATTTTTTAAAATATTTAAATTGACAAAGTCTTTATATTTTGAAGGTATTCACAATGGCTAAGACTGCAGGTGTGAATAATATCATAATAGTCATGGGAGTAAAAAAAGTTTTACACTCTGATTTAATCTCTTTGGATGTATACTCATAAGTGGGATTGCATGATAACTTGATATTACTGCACATTGTATAATGATTACTACAAGTTAACATGCCTATTTGCAGATCTGCTTATAAATAGATGCCTAGAACTTGTACATCTTTTAAGAAAGATTTATTATCTTTAATAATGTGTATATGGAGCTATCTTTCTGTGGGTACATGAAAGTATGTCAATAAAGTATGCCAGATCTTTTGGAACTGAAATTAGAAGCAACTATGAGCCACCTGACATGAGTGCTGGAAACTTAACTTGGGTCCTTTGTAGGAACCGCGTGATTCTTAACCATTGAGACATCTTCCCAGCCTGGAATTTTTTGTGTAGCTTGATCCACATGTTCTAATTTCTCATACTTCTCAGATCCTGCCAACAATATTACTTCTACTTCCTATGAATTGGACTTCTTTGGACTGCATGCATGAGCAATATCATAGATGATTTGTGGAAGAAAACCAGAGTGGAGTTGAATGGTTGCACCGAAGAGCACATAGTGTGGTGCTGTTGAGATGGGTCAGAGGTTAGGGGCACTGGCTGCTCTTCTAGAGGACCCAGGTTTTATTGAGAGCACCCAAATGGTAGCTTACAACCTTCTGTAACTCCAGTTCCAGGGATTCAACATCATCTTCTGGCTTCCCAGGGCACTGTGTGCACGTGACACACAGATATAAATGTAGGCAAAACAGTCATAAACACACAATAAAATAAACTGTACAAAAAAGTACACTGTATGCGAAGCCCCTAAGAGTGGTTATCTAGCCTTTCATTGGGACATTTGATAACTTCATCACTAAACCTTTGCTTAACTGAAAAATAGTCATTTAAAGATTTAGCCTCTAAGACTATCGTGAAAATCTGCATACTTCAGAATGCTACATCCATAAAAATATTATTATTATAACTATTATTTTTCTATTATCATCACAGTTACTGGTATGTAGCTATCTAAAGCATGACTAAGCAGTTTAAAACTCTAGACATTTCATTGACAGAAAGGAGGCATTGTTAGCAGAAAGATGAAAGGAAAAGGCTTTCTATTATTCATAGAGCTTTGGTGAAAGCTTATTTTTTTTCCCTATCAAAAATATAGACGTGTCTTAGTTTGAGAAATGTATTTGCAACACTGCATATTAACAGAAAATAGAGAATAATAAGCTACATTGATTTAAAAAGGCAAAAGAAAACATCTGCTCTTTGGCTGTGATTTGTCCAAATGTGAAATTCTGGCTTAAAATGCATAAAAGTCAAGCTGCCTAGCAAGAATTCATGGAACATCTACTATTTATAGAGTAATGAGCTGCAGAAGGACTGATGCGGTTGGCAGGGACTGTCTTGAAAAGTCCTTTTGCTCTTGGGCCACTTCTTGGTTTTATTATACTCTTTCTAGTGGCAGAGCTCTCTTGAGTTTTTCTCCATCACACTGGTTTAGTTGGATAATATATGATGGGTAAATGTGAATGGATGTGCTGCAGTTCATTTGGAAAGTTACTTGAGTGGCAAGATGAAGGATTCGTGGTTAATTTCAAAGTCAGTGAGGCATTTTCAAGTTTTATGACTGGGGGTGGACAAGAGGATTGTAGCTGTGCTGCGGCATGATTAATCCATAGCTCTGGGTAGGATAGATTGTTGTGGGGGAAGGCAAAGAGATCAATGAAGTAGTTCTCCCTGTAGTCTAGGCAAAGTGTAATTAGGTTTAAGCTAGAACGAGGGCAGAAAGATGAAGAAAAGACAGACAAGGGTTGGCAGATGCAGTTGATAAAATGTGGGATTTGACTGAAGGGTTTGAGCTTGAGATATGATTAACGGAAGCAGAGAAAATCGGAGAACAAGCTGGCTTAGAACAGGGGTAAAGGATTGATAGAAAGGTTGAGTTCTATTGTCTGATGGACATGAAAGTTGGGTAGTCAAAAGTATGGATGGAGGTATTTTACCAGAGTGCCAGAGATCACGGGACAATACGAGAAGCAGACACAGATTTACTGTCAGAGAGGAGAGGGTTCTGTCTCAAGATGAGATGCCAGTAGATTAAAAGGAAGAATTAGAGTTAGGGCAACTCAGAAAGCCAGCACAGATTTCACAGTTCTTTTAAAAAAGCTTGGTGAATAAAGAAGAGACAATGGAGTGGGTTTAATGTTGAAAAAGAAGTATTAGTGCAGAGGATGGCAAAGATCTAGGAAGACATAAAGATTGCAAGTTAAACAAAGTTCCTCAGCAAAGGGGCATATTACAACTAAAATATAAACTGGTGCAGGAAACAAAGCCAATTTGTAGTAAATATTGCAACAAAAATTTCATTACCTGCTTGCTACCAGTGTTCCAGAGAGTAGTAAATAATGTTCTCCAGATATGCGCTGTAAAACTGAGTTTTCCCATTTTCTCACTCCAGAGATGTCTTTGCTTTTCCTAAATTTGATTAGACTTGAATTCCTTGTCGACTTGGTTATGTCCTTGTTTTATCACATATGTCTTTCAGCCTCCAAAAAATGGGGAAAGAAATGTTCTCAAGGAAAAAATCCCTTTCCCTGTGTCAAACCACCATCTAGTCTGTTGCATTTACGTTTTTCCCAGGTTTCTCTGTCTTTCATCACTTTACTTTTGTTCTTTTCATTCAAAATACATTTGGGGAACAAAATATTTCATTGAACTTTATTTCATATTTTTTCAGCTTTGGTTGCTTCTGTTTTCTTTTTTCCTTCCTTCTTATTCTTTACAAAGGCATGGTCTCATATAGCTGAGTCTGGCCTCAAACTTGCTATATAGTTGAGGTTGGCCTTGAACTCTTGATCTTCCTGATCATCATCATACTGCAAATGCTGAGACTGTAAGTATGCATCACTGTGCCTGGTCTTTCTCCCTGTTTTTGAACAATAGCTGGGAGTTCTTGGGTTTGTAAATAATTAGAGGACTTCTTTGCATTGCTTTTTTTTTTTTTTAACCATGGTTTCACTCACGAAGCCTTATTATATGTGCAGACAGGAAATTAATACTTGTTATCAATATACTGAGCAGCAGAAATTGATGAGCCTCCTGGCCATTGAATCAGATATTGTTTTCTATGATTGAAGTCCTTTTTTTCCCCATGGTTGTCATGGTGACTCCAGTTTGGCTTTTTAGTGATAAAGGTTCAACCAGCAAAACTTGAAACTATCAAACTCCTATGATCTATTCATATTTGTAGTATTCAGAGGAACAGGATATACACACATCATACATACAGACAGCCCTGTGCATCCATGCCACTAAAAAGGAGTATGCAAACTTGTCAGTTTTTTTTATATATTATAAATAAAAGTGATGAAAAGTCAGGTCTGGGTTTTTGTCTCTTCGCTATTACTTTGGAAATGCATACCATCATATGACAATGAGGACAGGGAAGATCATTTTAGAGGTAGAAACTGATTAGGACATAAAATAAATCTTGGGCATTTTTCATTTAAGAATATAAACATTTTCTACTATTGAGTAATACAAGATTATTTTTAAATCACCCTGGAAAATGACTTTCTTGCAGACAATAATGATGAACACATAACTTGCAAACTTACAAGCCATTTCTCTCTGGGCTGCCCAAGCTGTAGGCTGCACTGGGGCATGAAAACACTTGGCAGAGACATGGGTATGTGTTCAGATACCAGCTCTGGGATCTCATATCAGCACATGATATTTTTCACTGTTCATTCCCTGATAGTTGTTTTAACAAGGATGAGCTTATAAGCATTTGAAGTAGGAAGAATGAGGAGACCCAGTGAAGGAAAACCTTGAAGGTGGGCCAGAAAAACAGCAAAATAAAACCAAACAATTGAGCATCACGCAGAGAACAAGAATAAGCAGGTATCAGGCTGTAAAGAGGGCTACGCAGAATGGCTTAATACTCTCAACTGGTTCCACTATCACTACCAGAAAGGTGGGAGGCCTTATGCTGCCACAGACTGGAAGGCCATGCTTTTCATGAATTGTGGTGAAGCAGATTAGAATGAGACTCAACATTTGTTTACATCAGAGTCACAGTTATGGGACTCTGAAGATCCAACAACATGAGCAACACACTCCAAAACTATTAGGTTTTATAGACATTTCATTGTGTATTCAATGGTTTTCCCACGTCGTGTTTGGAATGATATTTAGTGCAAGGTATTTAGGATGGCACAGAGAGCGGGAACATGCACCAGTAATATCAAGATGATGTTATTGTGGCATTTAAGGCCAAACTTCTTTTTTTCATTAATTTATTTATTCAATCACTTTACAGCCTGATCACAGCCCCCGCCTCCTCTCCTCCCAGTCCCACCCTCACAACCCCTCTCCTCAGAGAACAACACGTCCTGGCACATGAAGTTGCAGCAGGACTAAGCACATCCTCTTCCACTGAGGCCAGACAAAGGAACAGCCATCCATAGGTAGACCACAGAGTCAGAGACAACCCCTTCTATGATTGTCAGGGGATCTACATGATGACCAAGCTACACATCTGCTACATATGTGGAGGGGGCTTAGCTTGAGCCCATGAATGTTCTTTGGTTAGTGGTTCACACTCTGTGTGCCCCTACGGGTCCATGTTAGTTTGCTCTGTAGGTTTTCTCATTGAGGAAGCTCCCTTAATCCTTCCTCCCAGTCTTCTACAGAACTCCCCTAGCTCAGCCTATTGTTTGGCTGTGGGTTTGTGCATCTGTTTCCATCAGCTGCTGTGTGAAGCCTCTCTGAAAAGAGTAATGCTAGGCTTCTGTCTGTAATCATAGCAAAGTATCATTAATAGTGTCGGGGTAGGCTTTCTCCTACAGGATGGGAGTCAAGTTGGGCTAGTCATTGGTTACCCATTTCCTGGATCTTTGCTACATCTTTATGCCTATACTTCTTGTACATAGGACAAATTTTGAGTGGAAGGTCTTATGGGTTAGTTGGTATCATTCTTCCTCCACTGGAAGTTTCACTTGGCTAAAGGAGTTGGCAACCTCAGTCTCCAGCTGCTAGGAGTTTCAGCTAAGGTCACACACATTAAACTCCCAGGAGCCTTCCATTTCCCAGAGATGCCTCCCACCAATTTCAGTTTTCTCTCCTAGTCCTCTCCACCACTCTGCTCTCCCCAAACTGGATCCTCATTCCTGTTCCCCTCTCCAAACCCTCTCCCACCAGTTCTCTCACTCTGTCTACTTCAGATGTCCCTACCTCCAAGACAAGGTTTCTCTGTGTAGGCTTGGCTGTCCTGGACTCGATTTGTAGACAAGGCTGGCCTCTAACTCACAGAGATCCACCTGCTTCTGCCTCTCTGAGGGCTGGGAGTACAGGCACCACCACTTCTGGCTTAGATGTCTATTTTATTTCATCTTCTGAGTGATATTCAAGCATTCTGTCTTGGGCCCTCCTTGTTCCTTAGCTTCTTTGGGTCTGTGGATTGTTGCGTGGTTATCCTATACTTCGTGCTTAATATCTACCTGTAAGTGAGTACACACCATGCATGTCTTTTTGGGTCTGAGTTACCTCACTCAGAATGATGTTTTCTAGTTACATCCATTTGACTGCAAATGACATGATGTCCTTGTGTTATGATACAGTATTTTTTGGGTATATGCCCAGGAGTGGTATAGCAGGGTCTTGAGGTAGAACTATTCCCAAACTTCTGAGAAACCTTCAGACTGATTTCCAAAGTAGTTGTACAAGTTTGTATTCCCACCAGGAATGGAGGAGTGTTCTCCCTGCTCCACATCCTCACCAGCATGTGCTGTCACTTGAGTTTTTTATCTTAGCCATTATGACAGCTATAAGATGAAATATTGGAGTCATTTTGATTTGCATTTCCCTGATGACTAAGAATGTTGAACACTTCTTTAATTGCTTCTCCAGGCCAAACTTCTTTCTTGGCTCTTCTCTGATCTATTTGCACATGTTTTGCTTACTGCCCCAAGCTGTTAAATGAGCAGTTACTTCAGGTTAGCCTTAGGTAGAGCTGGCATCTTCCATGAAGCTACTGTCAGTGTAAGAAACGCAACATTCTCTTCAAAGAGAACAATAGAGTTTCTTATGGAGGCAAATGTCAATGACTATAGCCTGGAAACATAGATCCAAGTTACTTCAATATAGGGTTCTTACAATGCATGGTAAGTTTTATAAAGTGCTGTAATAACAGTTCAAGGAAAGTCATTATCAAGGTAAATTTAATATACACAGGTAGAATCATCAAGCAGATTAAGTCACAGTAAAGTTGGAAAATCTCTGTTTCAAGTCTCAGGGCGCGATGATGATATTCTTAGCCTTTGGGTTGATGGAAGCCATGGGTCTCATTTGTACATTCCAGAAGTCTTTATCTAACAGTTATAAAGATGTTAGTTGACACACAGAGTTGGGCAGCTATTTATGAGGCTAAGACCATGTATGATAATTTGACTTTGAACTTACAAGATTCAGCAACCTACATATTGCACAAGTTCTAGTCAGTCTCCCAGCCTTGGAGAAAGTTTAACACAGAAGATAGATATATTTTCTGCAAACTTCAGTTCACACTAGCCAAGTAGGACCAGGTAAGAAAATGTTGAGATTGAGCCAGGGTCTGGCTTAGTAATCTTGGGCACAGACAGAGTCTTACTTCAAAGAAAGGCATGGAGTTAGCACAGTGGTGATGGGACTGGTGTGGCAAGCATCTGTGTTCAGAATGGCACACACATGTGGCTATGAGCCTCAGATCAGAACCAGGAAACTGGACAGAAGTGAGGAGCATGCACAAGGCCTTCAAAGTCTGGTGAGACCCCAGAGGTGACTGGATGATAACATTCTGTTTTCTGACCCCGGGGCTTAGTCTCTTTGATGGCTGTGATCTCATTTTGGATGTAACCTATTGATTTGGCCCACAGCCGTGATGTTAGGCAGAGTTTACAGACCTTTGGCAGAAATAATTCTTTTTTCTTGATTGAAACCCTCACTAAATACGAGTTTCCTCCATCTGCGCAGTGTGAGACCTTTTCTACAGAGCACTGTGAGAGGTTTTCAGGCAACAGCTGCTCAGGACATAATGCTTAATGACTTCTTGCCCAGCAATGTGAATTCAGGGGAAGCATTTGGAGACCACAGAGGCCAGAGTGTACTCAGTAGCTAGAGCTTCCCATGGATAGGCAAATCCATAAATATTCCTGTTACAGACGCATCAAACGCATCAGATGGCTGCTCACCTTCTTTCTAAAAATGCTTCTTTCCCCCTCCAGCCCATTTAATTACATTAAAGAGAAAATATCATTTTTTTTCTTCAGAGATTTTTTAAATCTCTCTCTTATCAAGGAAGCTACAATCCAGGCAAAGTTGGACTAGTGTGGGTCAGCCAAGAGCTTCCCACTGGGGTCCATTGGCAAAGAGGTGAGAAAATGCCACGAGGATAAGGCAGAAGCATTCTACATGCATTCTTCTTTCATACATGTCTTTGAGTTCTAATAAAATAGGAAAATAGAAACGTGGTTAGCTTCTTCCAAACAGGGCATCAACTTCAAAATAGAGCAAAAGGTACCACTGGCCACTCCCTTTAGTACATACATGGATATAAATGGGGACACATTGATGAGCTGGTTTGGTTTTCCTTCCTCTCACGTCTGATCCTTGGCAGCCATATGAAATTCTATCCCAGAATGAAAAGGACATAGTGTAAAGAAAGTTCTGGCTTGAAAGTGATTCAGAACTCTTAACTCTTTTGTCTCCTAACTGGTTGTCAAAATGAGAAGAGAATTTAGTCAAAACAGGAATGTGGACAAATGTGCATTTCTTTCTGGATTAAAATGTATATGTCAGAGTTGTGCTAAGTAGGATCGCAGGGGTCCGAAAGAGGTTATTTGTCTTTCCATTTCTACTTTAGAGGAGGTTAGGTGTATTCGTCTACACCATCCCGCAATGAATCCATCAAAATCACACCATCGATGGAGCGTGTTTGTGCAGGCCGAGTTCTGTCCCTGCAAGGCGGAAGGTTTGCAGATACTGTGACTTGTCCTGCAGTGGGGAGCAGCTGATGGGACTTGGTGAACTTACAAGGAAGAATGTCTCCAGGGCATGAAGTCATCCAAGAAAGAATCACCTCAGTGAGACTTTCATTTGTGCAGATAGACAAAGGCTAGTAGATGAAATTGATTTCAAGTTTTCTCTTTAATACCCAGCAAAGCAAAGGCCTAGGAAGGTCACGTTTAAATCTGGAAACCAAAGAAACCTAGTGCTGTTCATATCTAAGTATGTTTATTTTTGACTTTCCTGTGTAAAGTTATACATTTTATATTTATACTCTATTACTTACATTGTAAGGACTTTAGTCTTTCATTTAAGAACTTATATGGTTCATAAAAAACAGAAGAGTGAAAAAGATGACCTCAGTGTTAAACCTAGCTTGAAGCTTTGTATGTATAAGTGATTGCATATAAATTTCCTCCATGCATGTGTAATAATTGTGAGTTTTTATTGGTAAAAACTTGTGAAATATCTTCAAAAATTATTTGATAAATTCATTGCTTATAACATAAAAAAGAAATGATATTCTTATATTAATAGGAAGTGTTCTTTTTTGGTTAAAGAAATGGAATTGTAGCCTATCAGTACCCAGACTGTTACAGCCTGAGTTTGAGTTTCAGAGTTTGTTCTAGAAAGCAGCAGGAGTTTCTTGCTGTTTTAGAACCTGTTGAATCAGTTGTTCAACATCTCACTGATTCCGGAACTGTCTCTTACTAGGGGTTGGTCTGATGCCTGTATATGGAAGCTGGTTACTGGCCCTCAAGGTCTGGTTACTGCCTGGGTACACCTATCCTTGTTGTGTAAGCCTATCTGATTGGCTGATTAAATGGCCTATACTTGGGCAGGGCAGAATGGGGGAGGCTTGGCTAAGGTTCCCTGGCTTTAGAGGACAGGAGAATCACTGGAAAGAGACGGATAAGAAGAGAGGAGGAAGGAGGAAGCCACAATGGGTTAGCATGGAGAAGAAACCACATGGGCCTGGAGGAAGGACTCCAATAATGGTGAGAAAATGTCCAGATGAAGAATACAAGCAACTATTTTGGGATTATGAATGGAAAGTAGTCCAGATAGGAATGATTAAGGCAAATGGTATTGGATGGATGCTGGGAGATGGATGTGAGGTTATTGAAATAGCATAGGTAAGAAATATCTGCCCTGTTCCAAGGTAATAAGGCAATTATGAAATCTATCAGATGTCTGTGTCTAAAATTTGTGATAGTGGGTTAAATAATATTGCCACAGTGATTGTAGGGCTAATGATAAACATTATATAGTCCAACACTCATTTTTATTTACCACAACAATCTCTTCTCTATGTCCACTGTCACCATGGAAATGATGGTTTTTTGTTGTTGTTGTTGTTTGTTTGTTTGTTTTTTCTACTCTGGCTAGTTTGAAGGTCCACAATAGGTATGTGTGCCAGCTGGAGCCTACCAGTTCCCTTTCCAGGAATTTACAACCAGAGAGAAGACTGATCTTGCTCTTGCTGTGTGCTATACCCATACAATAAGAACAGATTAGCAGATTATCCTCCTATACACAGGATCAGTCAAGCCACAGAAGATGTGGAAGGCGGTGCCTATAATTATAAAAGCAACGACAACTAAGAGCACTAGGAAGTTTGCCGTGGATGAATCCTATCATCCTGGTTGGCACCAATCCCCTTTTAGTACTTCACCTGGGCTTCCCTTGTATAAGTAGAACATAGACAGTTGAACACAGGAAGGTTTTACCTTAAGGGTAAGAGGATCTTCCTCTTTCCAACATTTACAGAATCAAGACATGTAAAAATGTGGGATTCTGATCAAAGAGATGGACCCTGAGGCTTCTGAGAAAACAGCTGTTAATTATGTCAGTAGACTTAGCAGAACTTCTGTCAGAAAGAATAGGGAACAGGGCTTTCTGTATGATACTTGTTTCTCTGTCTCCTGTGCATGGTGACATATAATTTGATTGGCTTTCTTTTCTTTTTTTTTTTTTTGTAACCACGGGGTGGGATATTAACTTGAGAGGAAGAAGAAAAAACAAACTGAAGCAGAAATGTCACATTTACTTAAAGACACAGGTTATTGGCCTGTGCAGCTGTTTCTCTTTTCCTTGATTTTCGAGGAGCCCTACTACAATTCTGCTTCAGGTTAAGGAAACAGCAGTGTGGTGAATGAGACTCCAAGGAAACCAGAGTGCTGGTCTAATGGGCATTATATAGCAGTCTCCTCAGAACTAAACATTATCTCCAGGAGGGAGGAGGAGAGCTCCCAATACCCAGGAGTAAACAAAGGTCACACATCTACACATGTTAACTGGACGTGAAACTTGTAATGTTCTTGAGGTCCTCTCTCTAGCTTTATAGAAGCCGTAAACTGCTGGTGGATGAGACTCTGACCAGCCCAGTTATAGAGAAGAGATGTTTGGACTGGTCAAGCTGCCTTCAAGTTGTGTAGAGAACTGCAGGGTTGCTGCTTTCATAAGCCATCATTTCAGCTCGGTGGAATTCAGGCAATGCAGCTGCTTTTAAGTTATCACTTCTGGGAACCTCAGTGCGTACGTGTGTGTGTGTGTGTGTGTGTGTGTGTGTGTGTGTGCTGCCCCCCTGCCCCCAGAAAAGCTCCCCCACAACTGTGCTGGGCAGTGAGCTCAGTGGGGAAAGGTCTATCGTCTGTTTGCTCCACTGACCTGCACTAATTGCTTGTTGATCCTCTCTTGTTTTCTTTAAAGCTTGTTTGGAGATTTTAAGTTTCAAGGCAAAATGTGATGAAAATAACCCCACTCAGAAATCAGTGTTCCCGTGACCCAGCTATTACTTGATGGACACTGTGGACACTGCTGTTTTAACCCTCTAGGATCTCCTGGTAAAGAGTAATTTCTTCCCACAGGAACCACGGAACCTCATTCTCATTTGACCCATGGCAGGTGAGGTTTGTGCAAGAGTATTGTAGCCTGAGTCAATCAGAACAGCGCAGTGCCAGGACCAGAAGGATAGTCACATGACCCAGTTGGTGTCAGCGATAGCCAATGGTGGTGTGTGAAGACTTTGGGGGAAATTGCACTGTTCTTTTCATTCTGCTGCATTTGTCAATAAAAACTAGGTTGATCTAGACTTCTGGGGCTGACAGGTGAAGTCTCATTGTAATCCAATGATCAAGAAAGACAGAGCTGAGAAATAATGAGAAATCAGGCTTTTAGGCGTTTGCCTCCAGCTGTGCCTGGAAATGTCCTCTACTGGAGTTTTGCTCAGTGAATCAATAGATGTCTTTCATGATTAAGCCGGTTGAAGGAATTTTACTCCTCTTTATTTCTTTGAAAGTTTACTTCTGGAAAAAAATATGTATTTTAATTTCTAATTACTGGTGTTTTAAATTGTCCATTCATCCGATATGCCAGACTTTAGCACTGTACATTCCAACCCGCATCACCCATCCCGTGTGCTCAAATGACTTCTGAAAGGGGGGAGCCCCTGGGACTCCTCTCAGCTGCATTAGCCTCAGCACCCACATGTTCCATTGACTTGGTCGTGTCCTCATCCCTGGCTCAATAACTGTGGCTCAGAACGTGCTGCTCTAAATAAGTATGGCTCTGTGACTGCAGTGGGCCAGCCTAGCTCTACTTTCCCATATTTGTGAACAGGCTATCATTCGGGTTTAACTAGAGTCTATCTTCACAGTGCAAGGCAAGAAAATACAACCCAAAGTGGTCATGCAATCTGGGACTCACATCCATCTAAATGCCCCATCAAGGCAGATGTTTGTGGCCGAGTCTTACTCTGATGAGGTTTTGTGGGTTTTGTTGAAACTCAGAAAATGTTAAGTAGTCATTTTCTAATCTTTAGAGAATGCAAATAGGCAACGCAAAGATGATATTGAGGGCTACCTCATCCTTATTACTACTACAATTCATCACCAGAAGAAAAGGAGATACATAATGTGTGAGTCATAACAAATGCCCATTTAAAATGTCATTTTATTGAGAAGTTAGGGGCTTTTCGATTGAAGATGATATTAGGCTGCTAAATTTCATCAGAGAATGGAATATTTTAACTTGACTGCAGCAATGAAGGTAAGAAAATAGTATAAAAGCGTACCTTCTGTTTCCAAGCAGAGTTGAACATCTTGCACTTTATATGATTCCGAGCAGATTTATTTTTTATATAGAAGTAAAAAAAAAGTTGAAAGTCATTCCTATGAAAATCAATCTTTTTGTTCTATTATGCATTGATGAAAGAAGTTTTGTGATCATTAGAATGATTGAAGTCTGAATTCTTTTTAATGAATATTACATTGCTATCCATTAAGAGGAGGCACTACAGCTAGGCAGACTGGGACCCACTCTTTACTCCTAGTGTTTCCATCAGGGGTTCTAGGTCAGGTCCTCTGAGCCTGTTTGATATTAGATAAGGAGTGCCTCACTAACAAAATATGTCTGACACAATGTAATCAAGGAATGGCGTTAGGTCCACGTAGCCGTGCTCAGAGGGAACAAATGGGATGCTATTCTAACAACAGGACTGATCATGACTTTAATTGCTTGACAGCAGAGTACTGGTGTGATGGGACACTGCCTCCTCACCTGGTCCCCACATGCAGCAATTTGGTACTTAATTATTATTTCCATCTTCTCAGTTGCTTCCCTCCCCAGGTTTCCCATTTCCGTGAATGACATTGCTTCCCTTCCAACTGCTTAAGTCAGAAGCCCTGTCGATTCTCTTGGTTACAGCTGTTTTATGTTTAACTATAATCATCTGCACTTTCTTGCCTGGATTTATCCAACATTCCTGAAACCCATCCTTTGCCTACTGTGAATTTTGCTACTTTAATGGTTGAGGGACGTACCCATAGAAAACTTTTATACTTTTGTATACTGTTTGAGGTTCTTTATTTTAATTATTTTATTACATAGCAACACAGACTCATTATTAAAAAAAAACAAAAACCTCAAGAGCATATACACACGAAAACTCTAAAGAAAGAATAGTTAAAGTCTCATCTACATTTCAGTTTCTTATTAAAAAGGAATTAGAAATAAAAGTATAAAATAACAAAATTGCTTAAAGCTATATTATGTTTTGCAAAAACATTCCATGGTATATCAAAATTAAAAATACTGGAAATATTTATTTTCAAACAAAAAGGTATTTTAATAATTGTTGAATATCTGTTTACAGAGGAATTATCTATTGGAAGAGTTTGATCCATACATGTTGAATTGAAATGCAAATGATGAAAATATCAAAAGTCAATGCGTGATAGAAAAGTGTCAATAAACCCTTTTTCAGTGGATTAAGGACCATGTTTACCTTTCATGGGGGTCTAGAAAATGGAAACTCATATTAGGTAGGTACAAATATTTTAAAATTTTAAATCAACTTAACAAAAGTTAAATAAAATGTAATAGTTTCATGCCTTGGCAAATAAAAACATCTCCACCATAACTTTGATGTTCAGTTTTGAATTTAGAATGCTTGAACTCTTTCTTTAAAATTTGTTCTGAAATTTGATGGTACTATGGAAACCTTCACATCTCCTAACTTGGCTCCTCACAGCATTTGTATCTGGAACTCTGAGATGCCTCATGCTTGGAATGGGAACTGTAGTAGTGAGCAACATACAGGAATAGGTGACGCAGATGTCCATGGCATCATGGCAAAATGAAGCCTCCTGACGTTCGACCATTTTCACTTTGTTTGAATATATATTATATATTAATAAATATGACTCTATCTTGTTAATTGCTTTTTCTGAAGCAAACAAACCTTGGTTTTTGACCAGCTCAAACCTGATACTCATTCAAACATATTTTATTTTCCTCTGGGAGAACATTTTCTGATCTATGGTGTCTTCTACTTTTCATCTTAGGGTGGAAGTGAAATAAATCAGTGATAAAGATGTGTCTAGTATCTTCTACAGCTGTTGGAGAACAAACTGCCACCAAATCAAGCGAATGGTAACTTACTTTCTATCGTGAGTCTTTGGGTTGCCTGTGAGGTTCCACTGCTGGTTTTGATCAGGGTTTCTCAGCTAGCTGCATTGCAGCATAAGGTTAGTTGTTCTAGAAGATCCACCAAGGTGTCACTCATGTGCCTGGCTATGGGGTCTGACTACAGACTCGCACACAGTTCTCCTCCACCTGACCTCATGGCCCCAGCAGGCATGACCAGGGCAGTGGTGATAGAAGTAAAAGAAACCATGTCTCAGAAACCGTAAACTCTGGAGTTCTTGGAACACCACCTCTGACAGCTTTTATTTACTGTTTGAGACCTGCAAGGCTAGTCTCAAGATTACGGGATGCTGAAATGGAACCCGCTGAGAATGCTCTCACGTATTCAGCTGTGTTTTCTCAACTTACAATAGGATCTCGGTTTCTTTCTTTATGTACCCGAAGAATAGATCATCAAGAAGGCATCAGTCAGCTGGAGACCTGTGACAGGGTAGGCTCCTGGGAGGATATGAATGTGAGTGTATCTGAGACTCCTAATGGGGGTAGGGAGGGACATGAAGACTGAAATGACCGCCTCCTAGCTGGGCAGGATTAGTGGAAGGAGGGGAATCACAACCCACAGACAAAAACTTTGGTCCAAAATTACCCTGCCTACAAGAAGTGCAGGGATAACGAGGGAACAAAGATTGAGGAAATGTCCAACCAATAATTGGCCCAACTTGAGACCCACCCCACAGTAGAGTGCCAACTCTTGATGCTGTTAATGATGCTCTGTTGTGTTTGCAGACAGTAGCCTAACTTGCCTGTCTGTGAGGCTCCAGACAGCAGAAGATTGAGAAAGATGCTGGGACTTGCAGGGGAGCATGGGGCAGAGCTCCAGGGATCCTGTGGATGTGTTGGGGGAAAGATGGAAGAACCTGGAGGGGACAGGAACCCTACAAGAAGACAAACAGAGACAACTAATCCAGAGCCAAGGGTTACAGAGACTAAGTATCTTGCATGGTCTGGACCTAGGCTCCTGCACATACGTGGCCAATGGGTGGCTTGGTCTTCATGTGGGTCACCTGGCGGGTGGATGGGGTGGTTCTGTTTCCAACATGGACTCCATTGCCTGCTTTTAGATCACTTTCCCCTGGCAGGGCTGCCTTGCCTGGCCTCAGGGGATAAGGGTATGCTCTGTCCTGATGTGACTTGATGTTCTGGGAGGGTTGAAAAGACTGGTTGGGGGCTTCTCCTCTCTGGGGGAAAAGTGAGAGGGGAAGGAGAAGAAGGGGCAGGACTGGAAGGAGAGGAGGGAGAGGCCATCCGAGGGATGTAAAGTAAATAAACTGAAAAAAAAATAAAAGAAAAAAAAGGCCACCGTCAGTGGGACCTTTAGAGCCTGTATTTCCATCTGTTTTTATGCAGGCTTGAAATAACCTTGTGTTGGTATAAGTCATATTAAAAATTACACTTAATAGTTACAAAGCAGCAATGAATTCTGAGCTTATATGATGTATTTATTGAGAGGTGGCAAGGTGGCTCAGTGGGTAAAGAGCTTGCTTGGGTAAGCCTGATGACTTGAGTGTGCTCCCGGGAATCCACTGTGGAAGGAGGCAACCGACTCCAGAAAGTTGTCCACCGAATCCCACCTGATACTGCAAGCATTTGCCACATTCACGCATACATATACTCATAATAATAATAAATAAGATTCAATAAACATCAAAATACAATTATTGAGCTTGTGCTCTGAACATCTAAAAATATGACAGGAAGGCATACCATTTAGACTAAAATAACTAAAGAATAAGCAGATATTAGAACATTTTATTTAAAATAAAAAAATCACAAATTAAAAAAAAATAGAGCAAGACAGGAAGCAATAATGGCATTTGCAACATGTTTAGTGCTTCTAGAAACAAATTACAAAATTGATGGTTTGGCAATCTGGGAAGAATTAAATTATATATCCATAAAATACATGTAGGTATTAAAATATTAACATGAGTCTTTTATTATGGTGATATTTATGGTTGACTTTTACTGTCCTATTTTTGCATATTTACATTTTTTATTTGAAGAAAACTTATAGTGTATTATAAAAATGAGTGACAGCACATTAAGACTGTGTCCTCATTGTTGGAAATACAGTTTATCTTCTCTTCATAATTCTGTGAAGCAAATGGATAAAAAATCATCTCACTGATTTTACCTATTCAAAAAGGAAGCTTAGAAAAAGATAGTTTACCTATGTTCCTCAGCTGACAGATTTGTCAGGGTTCTCTGGAGAAGCAGAAACAATAGTAAACATAGAATTTTAGGGAAGACCTTACGAGGGATTTGTTCACTTGATGATGGAAACTGGTAGGTCCTGAGACCTGCTGTGTAGAAGTGGGAGGCTTAAGTAGCCTGCCTTCAATCCAAATCTAAAGGTCTGAGGACCTTTGGAGTTGATGGTATCAGAGACTCTGCAGGCCTGAGGACCATAATTACCATGTGCCTAAGAGCAGTGACACATAGATACCAAGTACATGGGAAGGGGGATAAAGGGGAAGCGGAAGGAGAATTGATTACTTCTTTTCCAACTTTTTGAACTATGTTGACTCCCAATAAGTTGTATGAAAAGACAGTCTCAATGACTGCATTAATTAATTGACATGGGAGGACCTGCCACAGTATGGATGGCACTATTCCTTATATAAGGAGTCCTGTATATAAAAGTAGAGAAATTGAGCAGATCACAAACAAGCAGGTAAGCATGGATACATTCATTTCTCTTGCTCTTGGCTTTGATGTGATCTGACCAATTATCTCAAGCTCCTACTGCTGTGGCTTCCCTGAAGTGATGCTTTGCAGCCTGCATCCTGGAAATATAAGCTAAACCTTTTGCTCCTAAGGCTCTCCACCCCACAGTCAGGGTATTTTATCACAGCAACAGAAGTGAAACTAGGACAAGTTGGATGATACTCCTTCACATACGTGAGGAAGACCTTCATTAACCAGTCTACTACTTGATGTCAAAAATCTATTCACAGACACATTCAGGATAATGTTTTAACAGCAATTTGGGCATCTCTTAGTATGGTCAAGTTAACACTTTAAATTAGTTATCACAGCTGGCGATGGGAATTAGAATGTAGATATTAATTATTAGTTGTATTCTGTTCTTTCTTACAGTATGGATATTGTGTATATACAAGTTGTCAATTGTTTCATTCTCTTAAAACCTGATGCTTGAATTGCATTTTACTTAAAATGATCATATCTTTTTAAACCAAAGCATTTCCCACTACAAAACCAAACATAACACTTAGAAAATGTGAGTATAGTAAATGGATTTTGAAAATCTATGACACTGAAAGCCTAATGATCCTGGGACATAGAATGTGCTTGTACTTACACTTTTTTTTTTTTGTCTTTTGGAAGGAAAAATATTTCTTTCTTCATACAGAAAATTTATTTGATCAAGGATAATATTCTCAGGAAAATGGGATAGAAATTGGAAGAGGGAGAAAACAGGGAACAGGGCAGGAGCCTACCACAGAGGGCCTCTGAAAGAGTCTACCCATCAGGGTATCAAAGCAGATGGTGAAACTCATAGCCAAACTTTGGGCAGAGTGCAGGGAATCTTATGAAAGAAGGGGGAGATAGAAAGACCTGGAGGGAACAGGAGCTCCATAAGGAGAGCAACAAAACCAAAATTTCTGGGCACATGAATCTTTTCTGAAACTGATACTCCAATCAAGGCCCATGCATGGAGATAACCTAGAACCCCTGCACAGATGTAGCCCATGGCAGCTCAGTGTCCAAGTGGGTTCCTTAGCAAGGGGAACAGGGGCTGTCCCTGAAATGAACTCAGTGGCTGGCTATTTGATCACCTCCTGAGGGAGGGCAGCCTTGCCGGGTAACAGGGGAAGACAATGCAACCAGTCCTGATGAGACCTGATAGGCTAGGGCCAGAGGGAAGGAGAGGAGGACCTCAATAATCAGTGGACTGGGGAAGGGGCATTGGAGAAGAAGAGGGAGGGAGGGTGGCTATAGCTGGGATACAAAGTGAGTAAATTGTAACAAATAAAAAGTAAAAACAAAGAAGATATGAATAAAAGGATAAAAAATGATAGTATTCCTTAGATTGTGAGGATAAGTCTTCTTAACTATTTATGTTCCACACTTATTTTAAAGTCATCTAACTACAGCAGTGTCCAGTTCTTCATACCCAATTTTATTATTGTTACTCACCTTTGATTTTCTTTTCCCCATTTATTTTCAGATATTCTACAGACTCATCTATATGAGCTATTTTGCAATTCTGTACATGCAAAGGCTATTTAACAGATATCCAACTGAGAATATCCTAATCAAACTGTGGTAATTTACAAACCCATCAAAGAAAGGATAGTGTTCAAACTCCAAATTCTACTTTCTCAGAGGAACAGAGCCCTTCTGACCAATTCTTAGAAATTAAAGAGTGAAATCTTCATTTCATGTATTTAAATTCTTGAGCCTTTGGTGTGTAAAATTCCCATGAAAATTTACTGCCTTTTTGGATATAAAATACATGCCTGACATTTATGTGTGATGGGAGAGTATTGTCATGTCTGGAACCTTATTTCAGTTGCTAATATCACTTGTATCTTTCAATTTACGGCTCATTTTGCTCCATTTTCTACCATTATGGCTCTACTTGAAAATGTTCCTTTGCACTTTAGTTTTAAAATGCCAATATGGCTCTATGTGGTTGAATACAAACTCATTCTAAGATGAGCACATTTTCCAATAGAGCAGTGCCTCTGGTTCTTCTGGTCCCCTCAATACGTCTCTCTTTTTCGAAAATAGCTCTTAGTTTTTGCCTGGAAGTAAAAAAGTGTTTTAACCACTTATTCTGAAATATTATTTGTTCCATTGATAGCATTTTGCCTTATGTATGCACCTTCTCTATGGAAAATTAATTCTCAACCAGTTTCTCACAAGAAATCCATATTTAGATTAGAGAATACAGTTGCTTGTTAATCCTCATGAGAGGTTGGTTCCAGCACCTCCAAAGGAACCAAAACCAGAAGATACTATGTCTCTTACATGAAATGGTTGGGTGTTGGTCTGGTGCTATGTATTCTGATGCTAATTTGCCCCCAAGATCTGGTTGCTGCCCAGATGAGCAGACACTCAATTACCTCAAAATGATGTTTGAAACTTTGTTGAAGAAATTATTTCTGATAGGCTGATTAAAAGGCCTATACCTGGGCAGAGCAGAAGGAGGCAGGTAGGCATGGCTAAGGTTCTTGGGCTTTGGGGACACAAGGATCATAGGAGAGAAGAACAGGAAGAGGAGGAGAAAGAGAGAGAGAGAGAGAGAGAGAGAGAGAGAGAGAGAGCCACTATGGGTGAGTGTGGGAGAAGCACATGGCCGGCATAGATGGAGAAAATGTCCCAGGTGAGAAAATAAGCAATTATTTGTGTAATTATGGCTGGGAGGTAGCCTGAGATGGAGCTGGGAGATAAAGGTAATTTAGAGGGGTAATATAATACCTTGTCCCAGGTAAGATAAGGCTATTCTAAAAATCTATCAGGTGTCTTTTATTGATTGTGATAGAGGGTCAGATATTACCGCTGTAATAATTATAGAGCTAATAATAAACATTATTTAGCCATACTTTTAAATTAACCACAACATGAAATGGTATAGTATAGTATATAGAACATATATACTTGTATTTATATTATATAATATATCCAATTCAATATGTTATATATTTACAAGTATATATATTAAATAGTAGAGTATATTCATTAATAACCAAACCTATGTGTATCTTTGTATCTGCTTCAAATGATCTTTAGATGATTTATAACACATACAATAGTTATGTTATACTGTATCGATCAGGGGAAAATCATAGCAAAATCTGTAACGACTTAATAAAATGCTTTTTTGTTTCCAATCTTGTTAATTTTTGAAACTACTTTTATTTAGTTGTCTAAGTGTGACTGTATGCACGCCCACATGACATGTGCCTGTAGACGCGAGAGAGCAGCTAGTAGAAGTCAATTGTTTTCTTCTATTTTCCTGGGATTGCACTGACGTCGTCAGGCTTGGTGGCAAGTGCCTTTATCTAAGGATCCATCTCATCTCTCTTCAGTGTTTTTATATGTGGTTAACTGAAACCTCAGTTGGGGAATCCACAGACATGGAAGGCTGACTGCATTGTGCTCTGAATCGCTTGAGTAATAAAGCCCAAAGGTGCAGGAGGCAGCATTGATGACGGGATTTTACACCTATCCACATTCTTTCCCAACCCTTCATGAGTGGTACTTAAGGTTCCTGTGTGAGAGCCTGCAACCTACTATTCTGTTTGCTCCATTTATTGATGAATTAAGGTAACTCACTTAGGGCACTTTGATTATTCTTCTCTCATATAATTCATCCCAACCACAGTTTTCCCTCCTTCCACTCCTCCTAGCCACTCCACATCACCTCCTCACCAGATCCTCTCTCCTGACCTGATTCCTCATCAGAAAAGAGTAGATCTCCAAGAGACAATAGCTGCCCACCTAAGATGAGGTATTACTGCATTGTAAATGTGTTTTGAAGCTTGCTACTGCTTTGTGAATGGATTATTTTAGTGAACACATAGCACAGTCACTGTTGTCACTGATATCTTAACCTTAAATGTTTTTGCTAATATAATTTTATGTTTTGACCTAGCACTTAAAATTTTCAGCTGCCCACTTCATACCCTCTTGAATGTAACTAAAGATACATTCTATTTGAATCATCTTTAACAGTGCTCATTACCTGCCAGAACTAGTCTTTCTCTTCTTAATGGCATTACTATATTCCTTGACAATTAAAATATCTGAGTGCTGGTGAGAGGGTTCAGTGGTTAAAGGCCAAGACTGATGACCAAAGCATTCACATAAGACTAATTTCCAAATGCACCTGGTTAAATATCTCAAGGGGAGGAGACACTTTGTAGTATTTAGTGCAGAAGAGCTACTGTTTCAAGTTCCTTTGGGCAAGAACACCAAAACGAATCAGATATGAAATTGGTTTCTCTTGGTTTCCGAAGTTTAAACTACAGTGAATTCTGAGAGGTGCAATTACTTATCAGGATGGGCGAACAATTGCAAATCTATTTGTCACAGTCATCATAGACCTTCCCTTGTGCACTGAGTTCCCAAGAACCAGGGTAGGAGAGTAGATCAAGCTCCTTTAGGATAACCTGCATTGCCCATCTATTTCAGTTCTTAGGTTTGAATTTAGTCTTTTTCTCCACCCCTCCTCCCTCTGCTTTTTTTCTTTCTCCTTCTCCGTCCTTTTTATTTCTTTCTATTCAGCTACACATGGCACCATCTTTTAATTGCTATATTATTTAATACTCTACACTCTAATCTCTTAGAGATGAAGATAAATTTTAGTAATTTTTCCTTTGGTGATGATTGTTGCTGAGTTAAATTAATGTTGTATAGCAGAAATAGCAGAAGTAAACAGAACTGATAATGAAGTTTGCAAAGTCTCTTTAGAAGAGACATTTTTGGTATTGATAAAAGAGAGAAGTCCTCTTGTGGCAGCCTTTTGGTTGGCATGGTGTTTTATTTATTCAATCTTGGATGAGATAGGCAGTTAAGACTTCTGAAGAACCACTGGTGTATGTGTGTGTGTGTGTGTGTGTGTGTGTGTGTGTGTATAACTTTACAACTATTAGCATTCACAGCACTGAAAACAAATTTCTTTACTTATTGTGAATCCTGAAACATGGACAGTTGTTGCTATTCAATACTGGCATTGTCTACAATCTTTCAAAGTTTTAAACAATTAACTTCTGAAATCATTCTGTTAAACTGATGAGAACTGTTTTACCCAGGTGATGATCAGTGTGACTAGATGGAAGATATCAGGCACCCTCTAGTTGGAGAACATTTAAGAAAGTCATGGAATTTGCAGGCAAATGGTTGGAACTAGAAAAGATCATCTTGAGTGAGGTAACCCAGAAGCAGAAAGACACACATGGTATATACTCACTTATAAACATACTAAAATCTATACTCCTAAAGAAGGTAAACAACAAGAAAGACCCTAGGGAAGATATTCAATCCTCATTCAGAAGGACAATGTGATAGATATTGGAAGCAGGAAAAGAACAGGTCAGGAGCCTACAATAGAGGGCCTCTGAAAGACTCTACTGATCAATGTATCAAAGCAGATGCTGAGACTCATAGCCAAACTTTGGGCAGAGTGCAGGGAATATTATGAAAGAAGTGGGAAATAGCAATTCCTTTCTTATTTTAAGATCTTTAAGCTAGGAGACATTTTCAGTTGATGGCATTGCACTCTTAAGGAGGCATAAGTAATTCAGGAGTTGATATTACCTGAAAAAACATTTGAGTTGCCAATACCAAACCTGCTAAATGGATGTTAAAAGTGGAAGACCTTGACTACTATGGTAGAAGAAGTGAAGAAGATGAAGACTAAATATTATTTTATTTATTTTTGGGCAAATTTCTTTATATATATTCAGTTTATATCCCAATCGTAGCCCCCTTCCTTCTCTCCTCTCAGTCCCACCCTTCTACCCTTTTCCCCCAGTTTCCCCTCCCTTACTCCTCAGATAAGGGGGTCCTCCCCACCAATGCACACCCACATATCACGTCTCACCAGGACTGAGTGTATCTTCTCCTCCTCTCTGTCCTAGTGAGGCAGCTCCACCAGAGGGAAAGAAGTGGTTGAAAAGCTGGCAACAGAGTTCATGTCAGAGATAGCCTCCTCTTGCCTTTCTAGGGGACCCACATGAAGATCAAGCTGCCCATCAGCTATGTATGTGTAGAGGCCTAGGTCTGGTCCATGCATGGTCCTTGGTTGGTGTGTTAGTCTCCGCAAGCCCCCTTGGAACCAGTTAGTTGGCTGTGTTGGTCTTGTGGAGCTCCTATCCCCTCCAGGTCTTTCTATTTTCACTCCCACTTTTCCACAAGACTCCCTGCACTCTGCCCAGTGTTTGGCTGTGACTCTCAGTATCTGTTTCTACCCTCTGCAATGTGGCGCCTCTCAGAGGACAGCTATGCTAGGCTCCCTTCAGCAAGCATAGCAAAGTACTATTAATAGTATCAGGTGTTTGCTCTCTCCCATGGGGTGGGTCTCAGGTTGGACCAGGCTTTTTTTGGACAGTCCCTCAGTTTCTGTTCTATCTTTATCCCTGCACATCTTGAAAGCAGGGTAAAGTTTGGATAACAGTTTTTGTGGGTGGGTTGATGTTCCCCTCCCTCCACTAAAGTCTTGTCTAGTTAGAGGGTGGCCTCTACACACTCCATGACCTCTGTGATTGGGAGTCTCAGCTAGATTCACCCCCATATTCACCCAGGAGCCTACCCTGTAGTAGGTCTCTTGCCCATCAGAGAGATCCCCCTGTACATGTTTTCTTTTCTTTCTGCAGGCCCTCTGTCCCTCCACCTTGCCATTCTTTCCAGGTCTGATCTCCACCCTCATTTCTCTCTGCACTCCCTCTCCTCCCTTCTTCCCTCTCTTCAACTGCTTCTGCTGTCTATTCTATTTCCCCTTTTGAGTGAGATTTAAGTATCCTCCCTTGGGGAAGACTAAATTTTAAATAAAGTTTATAATACCTTAACAATTCATTTCACTCCCGTTTTTCTTTTTAAGTGTGCACAAAGCAATTTATGATAAAATATGCATTCAATAAAGATAAATTTATTCTTTATATTAGTACACTAAAGAAATTCTAAGTGAAAAGTTTTAGGTTATAGTTTAATTAGCAGAATCTTTCTTTTTTAATGATAGCAAAATACATTCAGAAATTCTGTGAAGTGAAGTTATGGCAATGCCTGTGCTTACAGCCTGCTGACTTTGTGCTGAACCCCGTAAATCATGTCAAGTACATCAGTCATTCTATTCTCCTGGAATCTTATGAGCCAAATACTGTCACTACTTTTATCTTAAACAAAGAAGTTAATTCAGACATGTGATTCTAACTTTTGCTTACTTTTTAGATATTTAACCAGGAATACTCTTTTCTTAAAAATGTTCATTTCCTTATGTTTCATAAAAACCATTTTAAAATTATTAAAGGCACACGCCTTTAATCCCATCACTCAGGGAGGCAGGGGCAGGCAGATGGTTGTGAATTCAAGTCCAGCCTGGTCTACAAAGCGAGTCCAGGACAGCCAAGGATACACAGAGAAACTCTGTCTTAAAAAACCAAGAACAAAAAAACCAAACTGAAACAAAACCAAAAACCAAAAACCCAAGATAAAACAAAATGAAACTACAAATATTTGTTGATCACATTGACAATTAAATTAGTTGTACAGGTATTTTTTATTCACCAGATATATAATTGTTGTTTTGGAGGCGTATGGTTGAATAAGCTCACCCTTTCTGGCTCTTTCTGAACTCTTGATACCTGGTTTAACTCAGCTGTTCTGGCATGAACTCCTCTCTGAGCTGACTGATTCAAACCAGCTTCTCTCAGCTTCTGACTGAACTGTTCTTCTTGGCCTCAGACTAACTCTAGTAATACATTCTAACCTTCTGACTCTTTCTCTAGCTCATTCTGTCTAGGTTGTTCTCTATGCAAACTGTTTCTGGAAAACTGTCCTGGTTAAAAACTGCCTCTGAATTCCACTAACTGAACTGCACCAAACTAAACCCCACTGCACTCACTTCCAACTGACTGCTTAGCTCAACTGTCCAGAACTGACTGAACTGATTCAACTTTATTCCCTGAACTCAATTGCCTCTCCTTGCACTCTATTGAATAGCCCGTTTTTCCTGTACTGTTCTCATGAGAGTTAAGAATATCTTATTCTGTCAAATCTTTCTCTGATTTGTTATTTTGTCTGCCTGTCAGTTAGACATCACTTTTAAACTTGGGTGCTTTTTTCTACAAACTAACTATCTTCATTGTTTTGGATTAAAGGTGTGTACTAAGGATGTATTTGTGTCTTTGTGTGTGATCGGAGCAGCCATATTGCTGGATTAAACCTCGTCTACAATTAGTTGATTATATTTATATTACACTATAGTACTCGGCGTATAACATGTTGAAATAAACTTTCAATTACTTAAATTTTGATTTTCTTCATTAATTAAAAAAAATCTCAACATGGTAGCCATTGTTAGTTGCCTACATAATTTCTGTTATCCCCTTAAGTCATTTAAAAATATTTATTATATTTGATTCACTTTGTATCCCAGCTATAGCTCCCTCCCTCATCCCTTCCTAATCCCATACTCTCTCCCTCATCTTCATCTTTTTCCATACCCCTCCCCAAGTCAACTGATAAGGGATGTCCTCCTCCCCTTCCATCTGACCCTAGCCTATCAGGTCTCATCAGGAGTGGCTGCATTGTCTTTCTCTGTTACCTGGTAAGGCTGCTCCCTAATCAGGGGGAAGTGATCAAAGAGCCAGCCACTAAGTTCATGTCAGAGACAGTCCCTGTTTCCATTACTAGGGAACCCACTTGGAGACTGAGCTGCCATTGGTTATATTTGGCCAGGGGTTCTAGGTTATCTCCATGCATGGTCCTTGGTTGGAGTATCAGTCTCAGAAAAAACTCCTGGGCCCAGATTTTTTAGTTCTGTTGCTCTCCTTGTGGAGCTCCTATCCCCTCCATGTCTTTATATCTCCCTGTTCTTTCATAAGATTCCCTGCACTCTGACCAAAGTTTGGTTATGAGTCTCAGCATCTGCTTTGATACACTGCTGGGCAGAGTCTTTCAGAGGCCCTCTGTGGTAGGCTTCAGTCCTATTCCCTGTTTTTTCCCTTTCCCAATGTCCATCCCGTTTGCCTTTCTGAGTAAGGATTGATCATCTTACCCAGAGTCCTCCTTCTTGCTTAGCTTCCTTAGGTGTACAGATATTAGTATGTTTATCCTATGCTATATATTTAATATCCACTTAGGAGTGAGTATATACCATGTGTGTTGTTTTGCTTCTAAGAAACCTCACTCAGGATGATCTTTTCTAATTTCCACCATTTTGCCTGCAAATTTAATGATTTCCTTGTTTTTAATTGCTGAGTAGTATTCCATTGTGTATATGTACCACAATACATCTGGGTATCTGGGTTGTTTCCAGATTCTGGCTATTACGAATAAAGCTGCTATGAATATGGTTGAACAAATGTCCTTTTTGTATACTTGAACATATTTTGGATATATGCCTAGGAGCGGTGT
Source organism: Psammomys obesus (assembly GCF_907164565.1). Classification (NCBI taxonomy): domain Eukaryota; kingdom Metazoa; phylum Chordata; class Mammalia; order Rodentia; family Muridae; genus Psammomys; species Psammomys obesus. Next base: position 24,655,716 of record NW_026596079.1, on the reverse strand, counting down.
AGCTGGATCTTGAGGTAGCACTATTCTTAATTGTCTGGGAATGCACCAGATTGATTTCCAAAGTGGCTGTACAAGTTTACATACCCACCAGCAATGGAGGAGGGTTCCCCTTTCTGCACATCCTCTCCAGTATATATTGTCGTTTGAATCTTAGATCTTAGCCATTCTGATGGGCATAAGGTGAAATCTCAGGGTTATTTTTTGATTTGCATTTCCCTGATGACTAAGGATGTTGAGCGTTTCTTTAAGTGTTTGTCTACCATTTTATATTCCTTTGTTGAGAGTTCTCTGTTTAGTTTTGTACCCCATTTTTTAAAATTGGATTACTTGATATGCTGCTTTTTTAATTTATTTTTTATTTTTTATTAATTACAGTTTATTCACTTTGTATCCCCCCCATAAGCCCCTCCCTCTTCCCCTCCCAGCCTCATCCTCCCTCCCTCTTCTCACTTGCCCCTCGCAAGTCCACTGATAGGGGAGGTCCTCCTCTCCTTCCTTCTGATCTTAGTCTATCAGATCCCATCAGGAATGGCTGCATTGTCATCTTCTGTGGCCTGGTAGGGCTGCTCTCCCCTCAGGGGGAAGTGATCAAAGAACAGGCCTATTGATATGTTGCTTTTTAATTTCTTGAGTTCTTTATATATTCTGGATATTAGCCCTCTGTTGGTGAAGATCCTTTCCCAGTCTGTAGGCTAGCATTTTGTTTTGATAAGTGTCCTTTGCTTTACAGAAGCTTTTCAGTTTCATGAGGTGCCATTTATTGATTGTTGACCTTAGAGCCTGTCCTGTTGGTGTTTTGTTCAGGAAGTTGTCTCCTGTGCAAATGAGTTCAAGGCTTTTCCCCACATTTTCTTCTGATTTAGTGTGTCTGGTTTATGTTGAGGTCTTTGATTCACTTGGACTTTAGTTTTGTGCAGGGTGATAAGTATGGATCTATTTGCATTTTTCTACATATAGATATCAGTTAGACCAGCACCATTTGTTGAAGATGCTGTCTTTTTTCTATCGTATGGTTTTGGCTTCTTTGTCAAAAATCAAGTATCCATACGTGTACAGGTTTATTTCGGGGTCTTCTATTCGATTCCATTGATCCACCATTCTGTTTATATGCCAGTACCATGCAAGGTTATTTATTTATTATTATTATTATTATTATTATTTTTACTATTGTGCTGTAGTACAGCTTGAGATCAAGGATGGAGATACCTCTAGATGATCTGTTGTTGTACAGGATTGTTTTATTAATTCTGGGTTTTTTTTGTTTGTTTGTTTTTCCATATGAAATTGAGAATTTTTCTTTGAAGTTCTGTAAAGAATTGTGTTGGCATTTTGATGGGGATTGCATTGAATCTGTAGATTGCTTTTGGCAGGATGGCCATTTTCACTATGTTAATCCTACCGATCCATGAGCATGGGAGATCTTTTCATCTTCTAATATCTTCCAATTCTTTCTTCAGAGACTTGAAGGTTTTTTTTTTTTTTCCCCAATATGTCTTTCACTTGCTTGTGAAAGTCACACCAAGGTATTTTATGTTATAAGTGTCTATTGTGAAAGGTGTAGTTTCCCTATTTCTTTCTCAGCCCTTTTGTCTTTTGTATACAGGAGGCTACAGATTTTTCTTTGAGTTAATTTTGTATCCAGCCACTTTGCTAAAGGTGTTTATCAGCTGAAGGAGTTCTCAGGTTGAATTTTTGGGGTCACTCACATGTACTTTCATATCATCTGCAAATAGTGATACTTTGACTTCTTCCTTTCTGATTTGTATTCCCTTGATCTCCTTCAGTTTTTTTATTGCTCTAGCTTGGACTTCAAGTACTACTTTGAAGAGATACAGAGAGAGTGGGCAGCCTTGCCTTTTCCCTGATTTCAGTGGGACTGCTTTAAATTTCTCTCCATTTAGTTTGATCTTGGCTATAGGCTTGCTGTATATTGTCATTACTATGTTTAGGTAAATGCCTTGTATCCTTGATCTCTCCAGGACTTTAAACATAAATGAAGACAGAAGCTGGAAACAACCCAAATGTCCTTCAGTTGTGGATTGGATACAGAAATTGTGCTACATTTACATCTGTCTTTGTTATCTGGAGTATTCTTGTATTCTTCAGGAAGATAAAAGAGGTCCTTTGGTTTGAGAGTAGATGGTGTTTCAGGTGTACCTAAGGGAGGAAGGTTGCTGGGGCATGTGCACAAGCATGGGTGTGTTTGTGGAAGTGTGCCCTAAAGGAGAGGGTTACAGAGTGTAGATGCCTCAAAGGGCGGAGTGTAAATGCAGTAGGGGGTTGGTTGATGGGTTTGGGAACCGAGGGTGAAGTCAGCCAGACAATTACATTTCCATAACAAGAAAGTAGTAGGGACTTTATGCTCATTGGAGCATGAGGAAAAGTTTGTGTGTTCTTATGGAAACTACATAGAGAAAGCCTATCTTTTCATCTGGACATGTCAAATCCAGTACTAAAGAAACGTTTAGCTACCAGCCTAAAGAGAAGATGGCACACGATGGAGGAAGAACTAAGAGAGTTGTGGAGAAACTGAACCACATGTAAGCTACTGAATTATGGCAACACTGAAACCCAAATTCAACTTTGGTTTTTCAGGTGTCAAGCCAAGTTAATATCTTGTTATTTCGATGGCCTTGATTTAAAATTCCTGCTGTATGTAGCTGAAAGCGTCTCAATAGAATAAAACACTCCAGTGGCTTTTATTTGTTCAGACCCATTCCAGGCACATCTCATGCCTTCTTGCCTCATTATATTTACTTTAAGCTGAGGGAATGGAGGCTAGATCACACACTCAGAAAGCACCCGGATAAGATATGAACTTAGAATTTCTTTTCTTTTTTTTTTTTTTTTTTTTTTTGTCTCACAGGTAAGGATTTTAACCACTGTATTCCTTTAAAACCTGTACCTGTTAAATTTTTGTTTATGGTAGCTTGTTTGGGGCTAGACAAATCTAGCTATATAGAAACTGTTTTTACCTAAGGATTTAATCTACTTCTATTAGATCTATGTTTACACCTTTACCGATAAGATGAAGTCAGTTATGCTTGTTGCTTTCTTCAGAGCCATCTGCACATGACTATTCCCAGAATCACATAGAATAAGTGAGTAGATGAAAGTCTAAGGGGGAGAATCTCCAGACACAAGCAAGGTGATAGCAGTTGAGGGTACCATGTGTACATCAGTTTGCATGGGCTTCCAGAAGAGAGCACTAAAGACTGGGTGGCACAAGTAAGAGAAATTTATCTCTCACAGTTCTAGAGGCTGCAAGTCCAAGATCAACCTTTTAGCAGAGCTCCCTCTCCTTAGTTTGCAGATGGTGTCTTCTGGTGTTCCCATGTAGCACTTTCTCTGTGAACAAGCACCGAAGTGTCTCTCTTCTCACAGACGCCAGTTGGACTGGATCAAAGCGCCATCCTAATGGCCTCACTGAACTTTTGTTACCTGTTTAAAGTATAAACCTCCCAAAGCAGCTAGTTAACTTGGGGTTAGGAGTTCAGCATGTAAAATTTGGAGGAACACAATTCCTTCTACAGGAATAGGAGAAACTGGTCCTTACAAACTGGAAGAGAAGTGCCCCAGTCCTCTAAAGTGGAAACGTTATTACTCAGGACCCTCCAATCACTGACCAGGAAATGGAGCTACAGTATTGTCAAATCTGAGTTTTCAGTTCACATGCAGATCACACAAAATTCTAACTGAAAATTTCCAATCTCAAAAGAACTGACAATTAAAAAATAATGCGTTGGTGGCCAATTGTCTGTTTCAAAAATTCATCTTAAATAGGCAATGACTGTGGATTTACAATGATGGCTTATCTCATTAGTACTTTTTACTCTTGTTCCTCTAATCTCTAGGTGCCATTTCACATACTGATGGAGCAACGAGTTGAACTCCCCTGGTTCAGCTCCAATCTCAGTGAGCTGCTGGTCATACAGTTGGCATAAGTTATCTTCCAAGTCAATGAGACAAAATTAGTCAAGTTTTGAGAAGTCAGTTGTTCTTCAATGGAATTATAAACTGTAATTGGTTCTACTAGATGGAAACACATAGTTATGTTAAAGAAATCAATAGCTTCAGTCAAGTATTAAAGTAGGTTAATAGCTACTGAATGTCCAAGGACTAATTCCACAGATGCAGTGATCCATATTCTGCCTTAATTGTGATTGCTCTAGGTCATTAAAGCACAAGACACTGTCTAGAGGAAGTATGCAATGACTCCTCGCTAATGACAAAAGTAATATGTATATAAAGGAACTGCTAGAAAGAGCCAAATGATTAAAAGAGAAAAAAGTAGCTGACCAGAGAAAATGCAATTTCAAATAATTTTAAGGTTGAGAGGATATCTGCTTTATTTTTTACACAAATTTAGTAGTCTTGGCTGAGTCCCAGGGTATGGGGTTTTCCAGTACCAGAAATTCAATCAGGTGTGTGGTTAAGAGTAGCCTAGAAGATCTAACAAGAGACAGTTGGAAGGTGTCCAAGCAAGGATATCACAGTGATGTGAAGTATGAGAGTAGGAGATTTGAAAAGAATGCAATGTCGTTTGTTAGGGCCTATTAGAATAACCAGAACTCCAGAGCCAGGAATAACTGGAGGAAATTGATAGTGGACTAATCCCCTCGATTTGGGGAAACTATGGTGTAAGGTAAGGGCACAATGACTAGGGTCTAAGCCTACAGTTTTTTCTTGTTGTTTGTTTTCTGTTTGTTTGTTTGAACTGGAGTGAGTACAACAGCCTTGTCCTCAAGGCGGGGCACACGCAGAAGTGAGACGTATATTAGATCCGGAGATGTGGATGACTCCAGCAAATGGCGTCTTCCAGACCTAACAGAATTGATGCTCATATAAATCACCGAACTAAAAGCATGTACAAGGTCCGCACAAATTCAGCCCAGACAAAGTCTTAGCAGGGAGAAGGGAAAATGGGTACAAACGTCCTACCACGAAGGTATTTACAATTAATACCTACTGAAAAAAGGGAAACCAGTTTTCTCCAGCAGTATATTAATCATACTCCAGGTCAGTCTGTATGCTCAGGAATATTTGGACAACAAAAAACAAACCCGACTCCATTTTTGTTTGTTTGTATTGTTTTGTGTTTTTAAAAATTTGATTTTTTTTTTTTTTTTTGGTAGGGGAGAAAGAATATGAAGTTGGGTAGGTAAGGGGATGATCTGGTAGAAGTTGGAGAAGAGGAAAGAATATGGCTCAATTATATTATATGAAAAAATTTAAAAATAAATAAAGAAAAAAGAACTAAGAAAGTTGTCTTGCTGCTTACATAACACAAGAGCAAGATCTTAGGAGAAGTATTTGATCTTGTGTTTGGGACAAAGGGAGCCTGAAGAGACTGTAGGAAAATCACAGGCAGAACGTAGATATTATAGTCATTGGATGCCAAATTGTACCTGTTACATGCTGGAAGGTAGACAGCATTAGTGGTGCAAATGATCAGACATCTCTCCAACATTACGGCAGAAAGAACAACACTTCCCAAATATTCCGTCTGTTTTCAGAGTTCAGATTCCTATGATTTGGTGCAACTATGCCATGGCTCTGGTCATTGAAATGAGATGGTATATGTCCCTCCTAGCTGGAGGCAATGAAACACACACACACACACACACCTTCCATACACATGCATGCATGCATGCATTCTTGGGAGCACACAAACACAAGCACACACACCTGCGCAGTCCCTTTATTGTAGCTGCTGTTACATGCTTCTCAGATCTGCAACTCACAGTTCAGGCTATCATTCTCCTGGCTGATGAGAGAGCTATCAGCTCAAAGATCTCAGCCAATTGCTCTCCAAGGGACTGGAAGGTGAGATGGGATGGGGCTTCAACCAGGATGTAAAGTTAAAAAAGATAAATTTAATAATAAAAAAGTTCTCCATAGCACAGGACACATTCCTTAAGGTCAGACCCAGACTTTGGAGTCAAGCCAATCAAATGACTGGTTTAAATTGAGCAATAAAGACCCAAGTTCTTTGATTCAAGGTGAAATGGCTGAAAAGCCATGGTCGCTCCAGATTTCCCTTTTTATTTATTTATTTTTATTTATTACAATTTATTCACTTTGTATTCCAGCTGTAGCTCCCTCCCTCATTCCCAATCCTGCCCTTCCTCCCTCTTCTCCTCCCATGCCCCTCCCCTAGTTCACTGATAGGGGAGGTCCTCCTCTCCTTCCATCTGACCCTAGCCTATCCGGTCTCATCGGGACTGGCGCATTGTCTTCCTCTGTGGCCTGGTAACCAAGACCTTTATCATTACTGCATCATAGCCCGTCAGTTTTCAGTTTAACCTATTTCCTTGTTCCATCACATATGTCAATTCTAAGTTCACAGCCTCATCAACTTTCTATACATAAACCTTCCTTGATCTGTTTTCCAGGTAACCTGATCAGAGACAGCTGTTTTCCTCCCACTGATTGAAGAACTGAGACTTTTTCAGCTATGAGTTGGCAAAGGTTCTTAAACTGAATTAGCTCCAATAGTGAAAAATATTCCTTACAGACACTCCTATGAGGGAAAAATACAACTTTGTTTTCTCAAGCTACTGTAGTTTGGTGTGGCTTTGCTATCACAACCTAACATTATTTCTCTGGACTAACAAATAAACTCATGGTTTCTCCTTGGTGCTTGGTGTCCCAGGGGAGCCCAGTGAGCAGCACCCAGTTCCCTTGCATTTTAGGTCACTTCTGAGATAACCTAAATGGAATTTGCTGGTCCCAAGATAAGAGGCTAGAGATTAAGCACTCTGCACTTTCCTAAGACTTAAATTATTTTGGTTATAATTTTTTTTTCTGAGAGTAGTATAATGGCTCTATTTAGTTTGTGAGAGCACTTGAGGCCAACGAAGCATAACATGGCTCCCTTTTCTGTCCTGCACCATGTCATTCTTCTATAACCATTGAGATGCGAGTACAAGTGAAGAAGAGACAGATTCAGAAATTACCCTCCTAATACCTTGTTTTTGTGGAGTTTGAAAGAATTGTTTCCCAGAGTCACCCACAAAGCGGCCTTGGATGCCCTTTGCCAAACCTGAGGCTCTGCAAGCTTTCTCAGACTGGAATTAAACAAATCCTCTACTGGGTACAGGTGGGATATTATGGCTTTCCATATCAAAAAGTCAGGACAGATCGTCACTTTTGTTAGAATGTTTCAGAGAGATGCAATCACTCTGTGGTTTGGATCTGGAATCTTCCCTAGGGGGTCATGCACTGATGTTTGCTTGCTAGCTAGTGGCATTTCAAAAAGTGATTGGCGAATGAGGGCACTAACACCTCATCAACAGACTGATTAGCACATGATTGAATGGGCTTTTAGGAAATAGTGTCAATGGGAGGAAATGGGTCACTGGAGTATACCTTTCCTTTACACTCTTTCTGCTTCGCAGCTGCTATGAAATGGCCAGTTTTTTTTCTTTTCTTTTCTTTTCTTTTCTTTTCTTTTCTTTTCTTTTCTTTTCTTTTCTTTTCTCTTTTCTTTTCTTTTTTAACCATACTTTCCTGCTAGATGTTTTGACCTAAAGGCAGTAGAACCAGCCAATTATGGACTAAAAATTCTGAACCCATAAGTCTTTTCTCCCTTAGACTGGTTTTCCTCAAGTATTATATCATAGTGATGTGTCAGAAAGCTCACAAAACTGTCTCTCTTTTGACCCAATAGGAGGTCCTGGATTTCCCTCTATGCCCCTTAATCAAGCTGCGCCTCATTTCATAGAAATTTTATTTTCATGGGAAAGCACTACTATTAACTGGTTGAAGTCTCAGATGAGCCTTTAGTTTCTCTGACTTTCAGTTTTTATTCTCAGTGTGAATTTCCACCTAGAAGTGGCATGTGAGTAAGCATAAGCCACTCAGTTGAGCCTCTATCATTAGTGGAGTGGATTTATATCACTTCCACACGACCTACTTAAAACCAAATGCACCTTGCCGCAAGGAGCAGTAAAGAAAGTACAGCTCTCATGTGAACAGAAGTACTCTTCTCATTGTGAAACAATAATCATACAAGCACTGGGTTAGGAGGATATGACTCTCTTTTTGCTCAGGTTTTTATCAAGCAAAGTGTCTCTGAGCTCTGTGGCACAAGAGCTGCAACCTCAAACAAAACAAAACAAAACAAAAACACCAATAGACTTCCCTGTTCCAAAGAAGGCATCCATGAGAGAGAGAGAGAGAGAGAGAGAGAGAGAGAGAGAGGGAAAGAGAGAGAGAGAGAAAGAGCTGTACAATCTTCATTTCCCCAAGCTATTTGCAAAGTTTAGATAGTTTATTGAACAGTTTCTATGTTTATATACCTTTTAAGTATTTCTAAGTTTATATACCTTTTAAGTATTCATAAAAATTTTGTTTCTAAAGACAAGAAACCAAAGAATTGTTAAGTTTTTAAATATTGCTCTGTTGCTGGTAGAATTTAGCATATCATGTATCTAAATACAAGTCTCTCTGACCCCACATATAGTTCATTTTACCACGACTAAGCTCTTTAATGAATATGAAATTGTAGACATCACTTATCCCTTAGGGATTTCATTGTGTTTCACAGTAAATAAAAACTGTAAGTTGTCTGTGAATGTGAGAATACAACATTGGAGTTACTTAGTTATGAAGCAATATAAAACAATTTTGAGAATGTCTTAAGACATATAAAGGTAGACATAAAGAGGTCCAAAGAAAAATCTAAGAGTTTTATCTGAATAAATACTATCAATGCCATAATAAATTCTACTTATTAAGTTTTCATAGTGTCATCAGCAGTGTCCTAAGTAATTCCCAGGAATGATACGATTTACTCTCAAGATAATTCTAACAAAAAAATTTATTATTGTTCATATTTTATAGACAGTGGAACTGAGATCTGGGTAATTCAATTATTTTACCAAAATTTATGGAGCTAATAAGTGTGTGCACCAAAGGGCTGAAGTTATTCTATCTAAATATGCTTACTTAGCCATAGGACCTTATGCAGAAAAACTGTACAAGGAGTCCAAGACAATCTTAAGAAATTCTTGTTGGGTGCTTAAGAATATAAGGACATTTTTAGGCAATCTGTATTTCTGAAAGTTTGAATATTTGATCAAGAAGTGGCAGAATCATAATTCTGAGAGTCTGAATATTTAATTTAGGAATGGTTACCATTTATGATATTAAAAATAGAAGATTAACTATAAGCAGATATGCCATTCCTTTATTCAAGATTTTGTTGGAAAGATGGTCAGTTATCTGACTGTCAGACGATCCCAGAGATGAGAGAATCTTCCATCAAATTCTTTTATATCTTCCTGAGAAATAGGAAATGTGAGTGCACAGCCAGGACAAGAAGGGTACAAGAAAATAAGCACTCCCTCTGGGTTCCAATACACAATACATTCTCTCTTTTTTTAAATTAAAATTTTATTTTTATATTAATTACAGTTTATTAATTTTGTATCCCGCTGTAGCTCCCTCCGTCATTCCCTCCCAATCTCATTCTCCAACCCTCATTTCCTCCCATGCCCCTCTCCAAGTCCACTGATAGGGGAGGTCGGTCTTCCACCCCTTCCTTGTGATCCTAGTCTATCAGGTCTCATCAGGAGTGGCTGCATTGTCTTCCTCTGTGGCCTGGTAAGGCTGCTCCCCTATCAGGGGGAGGTGATCAAAGAGCCTGCCACTGAGTTCATGTCAGAAACAGTCCCTGTTCCCATTACTAGGGTACCAACTTGGAGACTGAGCTGCCATGGGTTACATCTGTGCAGGGGTTCTAGGTTATCTCCATGCATGGTCCTTGGCTGGGGTATCAGTCTCAGAAAAGACCCCTGTGCCCAGATTTTTGGTTCTGTTGCTCTCCTTGTGGAGCTCCTGTCTTTTTTTTTTTAATTATTTATTTCATCACTTTACAGTCTGATCCCAGCTCCCTCTCTCCTCCCCTCCCAGTTCCACCCTCACACACAACCCTCCCAGCCCCATTCCTCCTTCTGTTTCTCAGAAAAGCAGAGGTCCCCAAGGGGCACCAAGCCACCCTAGCACCTCAGGTCACAGCAGGACTAAGCATGCCCTCTCCACCTGGGGTCTGACAAGGCGGCTCAGCTAGGAGAAAGGGATTCAGAGGCAGGCAACAGAGACAGAGACAACCCCTACTCTCATTGTTAGGGAACTCACATGATGGCCAAGTTACACATCTGCTACATATGTGTAGGGGACCTAGGTCCAGTCCATGCATGCACTTTGGTTGGTGGTTCCATCTCTATGACGCATGGGCTCAGGCTAGTTTAGTCTGTAGGTCTTCTGTGGTGACCTTGATTCCTCTGGCTCCCTCAATCCTTCCTCCAACTCTTCCACAGAACTCCCGGAGCTTGCCCTATTGTTTGGTTCTGTGTCTCTGCATCAGCTGCTTGGTGAAGCCTCTCAGAAGACAGTTATGCTAGCCTCCTGTCTGCAAGCAGAGTAGAGTATCATTAATAGTGTCAGGGGTTGGGTCTCCCATGGGGTGGGTCTCAAGCTGGGCCAGGCATTAATTTGCCATTCTTCCAATCTCTGCTCCACCTTAATCCCTGTACTTCTTGTAAGCAAGACCAATTTTGGGTCAAAGGTTTTATGGGTGGGTTGGTGTTCTTCTCCCTCAATTCAGAGTCTCACCTGGCTATACGAGGTGGCCACTTCAGGCTTCTTAACCCTTGATGTTAGGCGTCTCAGCTAAGGTCACTCCCCTGTCCCAGAGATGCTCCACCACCAATTTCCAGTCTCTCTCCCTGTCTCCCCCATCCCCACTCTCCTCAGACCTAATCCCCACCCCTGTGACCCTCCTCACTTGCTCTCCCACCCAATTCTTGACAGACCTTGAAATAGCAATTCTCAATTTCATATGGATACCTCAGGATAGCTAAAACAATTCAGTATAATAAAAGAACTTCTTGGAGGTATCACCATCTTGATTTCAAGCAGAGCAATAGTAATAAAATTTGCATGGTATTGACATAAAAGCAGACAATTAGATCAATAGAATTGAAGACTCAGAAATTAATCCACACACCTGCAGACATCTGATTTTTGAGAAAGAAGCCAAAACCATAGAATGGAAAAAAAGTATCTTAAATAAATGGTTCTGGTACAACTGTGTTTCTGCAGGCCAAAGAATGCAAATAGATCCATATTTACTATCCTGCACAAAACTCAAGTACAACTGGATCAAAGACCTCAACCTAAAACGAGATACATTAAATCTAATTAGAAGAGAAAGTGGGGAAGAGCCTTGAATTCATTGGTACAGGAGACAATTTTCTGTACAGAATACCAACAGCTTAGGCAATAAAATCATCAATTAATAAATGGGACCTCATGAAACAGAAACGCTTCTGTAAGGCAAAAGACAGTATCAGTAGGACAAAAACCATAGCCTGCAGAATGGAAAAAGATCTTCACCAATCCTACATCTGACAGAGAGCTAATTCCAAGATATTCTGTCTCTTTTAAAATTTTTATTTATTTATCATTTATTATAATTTATTCACTCTGTATCCCAGCTGTAGCCACTTCCCTCATCTCCTCCTGATATTCTGTCTCTTAAACAGAGGGTTTGGAGAGGAAAATTGAATCTTGTAATCTTTTGTAGCTGCACTTCAGTAACGGGCCTATTGTTTAGAAGTCTAAGCAGACTTCATTTGGTTTCTCATGTCATCAGAGTTGGCTATAGCAACTGCATGACTGGATCTATATAGCAGACACCTTATTTCAGGCTCAAACATTTATGTATTAGCTGAAGTCTAGTTGTTCTAAACTGGGTTAATTTGGGTTTAGCTGTAAACTATAGAGTGGAGTCTAGGTCAGTTTCAGTTGTCTTTCATTTGCCTTAATTCATTGTTCAGGTATTAACTCATTAATACCTGAAGTGTATTCTTCGTATGGAGAAATATAGACACACAAGAGAACAAGTTAAGCCATGCAAGCACAGCTAAACTTTTTATTTATATCACATCCATCGATGCTGTTTGGGCCAAGGCAAGTCATTTAAACAAAAATAAAGTTAAATGTCAAGAAGATATGCTTGACTCCCATGATGGCATGAAAACAATCTGTGAAGGATTAGAGCTCATCTGTATTAGTTACCTTTTGGTGCTATGATAATGTCATGACCAAGGAAACTTTTAGGAGAAAGAGTATATTTGATCTTACATTTCCAGAGGTAAAGTCCATAATATGATGAAGGCATGGCAACTGGAGGTCAGAGCAGAAACTGAAAGATCACATCTTCAACTGCAAATGCAAAGTAGAGAGAGTGAACTGAAAGTGGGTTGAGGCTGTCATCTCTCAAGATCTGTTCTAGTCACAAATTTTTTTCAGCAAGGCCTCTTAAAAGTTCCATAACCTCACCAAACAGCATCACCATATGGGAATGGTTCTTATTTAAACTGTTACATTATCTAACTAAGTTGAATGTTCATATTTAGGTTGGGAAGAACATAGGTATCTATATGAGATATAATTAAAACCTGTCTTAGACAAACCAATTATTTGGCCAAGTTATTTGTCTACCTGCTGTATATTTACAAATTTCACATGGGATCTCCCTTCTCAGATTCAATAATTAGAGTTAAATGCAATGGAAAACCATTCCAAGCTAGGCAAGCAGTGTTATAGGATTTATCAGAAACAGGTTCCAGGGATATGTAGGAAGGAGAAAACAGTATATGATTAGGCATTCAATTTTGCCCACATCTAAGATATACTGTGGTCAAATGGGAAGCCCAGGAAAGGAATTTACAATAAGATAAAATAAGAACCATCTCATAGGGAACTGGATGCATGAAGCCAATGACAAGGTTCAGTTACATAACAGCTAACAGCCAGTTTCAAATTCACTAGTGTGGAAACCAATAAACCACAGAGATGTAGTAAGAAAGTGCCTTGTCTTCTTATTGGAGGATATTTTTCTCTTAACTTTCACTTGAGATGTCTTAACATATTTGCTTCTTGAGATTTTTCCCTTTTTATGGTCTGTTCATCCAACTGCATGTCCTCATTCCACTTCTCAAGCAGGGTTCATTTTAGTATCATCTCTATTCCACCGTAATACTCATATACCTTATTTGCCCTGCTAAATTTGGTTTTTCCCATTGAATTCCTGCAACTCTGATCTCATACATTTTGATCCAGGAACTTTTGACATTTTCTTCCTCATCATGTGCCATACTTAGCAATTAATGTTTAATGAAATTTTTCTCTGGCTCAGTGTCAACCACACTTTCTCATAATAGGGCAAGTAGTTCATCTTCCCATGTCTTTCAAAAAAATCTATTCACCTGTTTGACACTTCACAGTTCTAATTCTAAAAGAAATGTTTTCTGTGCATTTAGTATTATTCAAAGTTTGTTGACTATAACATACAACATTTTATACTATGTTTTCTTATGTATTCATCTCATTCTTAGGTTAAGATGAGGAAACAGGAGAGGGGAAGGGATGGAGAGAGGTGGGATTCTGAGTGGGAAAGAAAAGGAAGTAAACATGACAAAGAATGGTTGGATTGAAGTAGAGAGAGAGGAAGGACAGAAAGAATAGGGGGATGGTGAGAAAGAGAGAATGTAGTGTGAGAGAAAAAGAACCATGTAGAGAGAATGCACAAGGCAAAGAGACAGCAAGCTTCCTGCCTCCAAAGAAAAAGCTGAGGAACTGTGAAAACTGAATGCAAGACTGGTATCTAAAATAACGCGTTGTGAATCTCACCAGGACCTGTGACTGTTGTGTGTAAAATATTCCCTCATACTATACAAATGTAAGGAAAAGTGTTAGAGTAACTTAGAAAAATGATCTCATAATGGAGAGGAAGTAGTGAAAGATTGTGGGCATCCCAAACCACAGATTCCAAGGTTGGTCTTTTTTGTTCATAGTATGTGCTGTCATTACACATCTTTTTCAAATTACAAAGCTGCACTATCCCAGCCATGTGTATATTTGAGTTGAATATCTGCGGAGAGCTGCTACTTGGTCAGTAGTTTGTCAATACCCTCAAGTGCTGACAATGGAAACCACATGTATACTTCCTCAACTCCTGTTTCAATAAACTAGACTTCCCAGTTACGCTTGCCAAAGAATGAGCAGTTTACTAACTCAGGATGTTCAGGCAAAATTGCTTTCCTTTCCATTATCTACTGAAACAATAAAAGGTGTTTAAATAGACCCCAGTCTGGTGTTGGTGTGATCAGGTAAACCCCTCCTTTTTACCAAGGGTACATGGAAACCATGTCACAAATTTCACAGATGGTAGTGATAGGTCATGAGTCCAGATGTTGCCCAGAGAGCTCACAATCATCTCACCATCTTGTGCGATGGTGACATCTGCAGGCAGGTGGAGTCTAGCAGCTACACCCACTGCACATTCTTCTTGGCAGTGAACCCAAGCCCTAACACCAAGCAGGCGTATGTTCTCCTCTCCAACTCAGTGAGAATCTGCACACTCTTATCTTGCCAGTATTAGCTGTGTATTTTATCTTATTGCTTTCTTTCATCCAGAAATACTGTCTTCTTCAGTATCTCCTTTTGTGTTTTTCTTTGTTACATCACGCTCTTATGGGCATTGCAGCTTCTAGCTCTCCTACTTTTCTGTCCAATCTCCTTAAGTGATCTCTTCTAAGTTTGTGTCATGATCATTTATGGAACTAGAGTATCTCTTTATTTCTAGTAAACAGTTTTATAACCCTGTATTGGCTCTTTTTAATCATCAACTTGATATCAGGTAGAATCACCTGTGAAGGTTGTTTCAGTGGGGAGTTTTCTAGTTCAGGTTGGCCTGTGGCAATGTCTCGGGGATCGTCTTGATTACATTAACTGATACAGGGAGACCCAGTCCACTGTGGGCAGTGCCATTCCATAAGCATGGGGTCTTGCCTGATATAAGTACAAAGAAGGTACTGAGTATATGTAAGCACTCATTCCCTTTCCACTCTTGACTGTGAATGTGATCAGCACTTCATGTTCCTGCCTTGTAATGATGATCTATAATCTGAAATTTTAAGTCAAATACATTCTTTCCCTCTTAAAGTTTCTTTTTGTCTGAGTATGCTATCACAGTCAATAGAAACAAAACAGGACAAGTTCACAACTAATATAGCCAATTAACTATTAGCTTTCTCATTGTACCCTTCACAGCCTCCCATCATGTTTTTGACTGAATTTTCTATCTCCTTATTCCCAAAACCACACTCTGATACTGAGCTCAACTTGTACCTTTCATATGCTGGCTATCGGTAGCCTATAGTTAACACTGAAGGCGGAGCAAGCCTCCTAAAGCAAATTTATCAGTCTTCTCAGCTTCCAGTCTTTCCGGGGCTCTTCTTTGCTTTAGTGCAAAGCTCAGTTACTCCAGAGTGACCCATGGAGCCCCTGCTTACTTAGCTCTTGCTGTGCTATTTAGATAACCTCTCCCCTGCACGGGTCATCGTATGACCATGCTTATTTCTTTAGAATTCCCTCAACATGCTGTGCTAACCTTTTTTGTTTTAGTTTTATTAATAACAGTGTATTCACTTTGTATCGCATCTGTACCTCCCTCCCTCTTCCCCTTCCAATCCCTCCTCCCTCCCTTATATCCTTCCATGCCCCTCCACCAGTCCCCTGACAAGGGAAGTCCTCCTCCCATTCTTCCTGATCCTAGTCTATCAGGTCTCATCAGAAGTGGCTGCATTGTCTTCTTCTGTGGCCTGGTAAGGCTGCACACCCCCACCCCCCACCCCCGCCATGGGGAGGTGATCAAAGATCAGGCCAATCAGTTCATGTCAGAGATTGCACTTGTTCTTTTTGTGCTGGTAACTGTTAATGATTTTTTTTTTTTTTGGTATGTTTTAGTTGTGCTGTTGTGGAACCCAGGGCTTTGAGCATGCTAAGCAAGTGTTTTACCATTGACTTGTATCTCTAGCTCTTAAACTACTTTTAATAACTATTCATCCATAATCTCCTTTAAGAGATCTGTTCAAAATTTACTCAGTGACTGATGCATTTGCTAAATATTTGTTAAGAATTCACTGTGTGCTATAAGCTTGTTTTGGTTAGTTCTGACGGCTGTTAAAAAAAAAAAAGAAAAGAAAACTTCCATAAAGTGAGTGATTCATAAGCAGCAGAAATATATCTCTCAGTTTGTCATTTGTCAGTGGAAAAGTTCTAGGTCAAAGTATTAGTGAATTTGATATCTTGGGAGGTTGCAGTTCTGCTCTATAAATAGTCATCTTCTTGCTAGCTCCTCACAGGATGGAAGGAATGGGAGAGATTTCTGAGATCTCTTTGAAGGAACACAGCTTTCATGAGCTAAGCATATCTAAAGGACTTCACCCTCTATATCATCCAATATATTGGGTATTAGAGTTTTAACATACGGATTTTTAGAGGCACTCACAAAGATTTTATGCAAGAAATACAGAAAGCCTGGCCACTGTTTCTTGGGGTGCCAGCCCAAAGATGTCTGGCCACTTCTGCTTGTGTCTGCTTTTTGACTGACTCTCCCTCAACTGAAAGTGCTCTTAGTATAAAGTCTTACTGGTTTTGTTGAAGCATGTGGCTCAGTGCCTGGCATATATGATAGATGTCTAGAAAACATTTCTGAAATATGTTTATTACTTTTGAAATCCTTTGTCACCTCCAGAAAATGGAACAAAGCAGAAAACATCCACAATTAATCTAAAACAGTCTTCCTCCTCCTTCTCTTCCTCCACATCCTCCTTCTTCATGTTCTTCCCTTTCCTCTCATTAGGTGTTCAGGAGCTCCTGCCCCTGATGTAAAACCATAGGATTGCTAGCCATGTCTTTTTTGTTATAACTTATCCAGTGCTGATGAGTTCAAGACAAAGACATCCAATGTTCTTTTAACATACCCCCTCCCCATTTCCCTATAATATGTCTCAAGTGACAGAGACAAAGCCAGTTTCAGGCCAAGGAAGTGTGTAATTGTGCACACACTGAAAACGGCAATATGGTTTTCTATGTAAGATTGCTGTCATACAGTTCAGAAGACCTTTATTCTATTTTTTTTTTTTTTAATATCAGTAAGCTGCTGAGGGAGGGAAAAAAAAAAAAACTCTGATTTGCAGCCAGCATTCAGTTTCTGCCCCATCTCGTTTGCTGATCTTGGCACTCTAACATCAAGCATATGGTAAAACTCAATAAATATTTGTTGAATTGGATTGTTTTGGTGGTAAGGGAAATGGACCCTGTACAGTCCCACAAAACCACTTTGATCAGGGTCTTTGCTTATATTTAATCACTTTGGAACCTTCTGGATTATAAATGTCATGGATACACATTAGGTTTAGAACTCAACACTTGGTATTTTCCTCATTGTCTTTCTCTTTTTTTTTCTGCCACACAGGGAACTCTTATAAGGTAATAACATGAAGGTATTAGAGTTTTTTGAGAACAATTCAGTTGACCTAGACTCTGGTACACATTACGGAGAAATAGAGTAGACACATAGAAGGACTATGCCATGATTCCAATAACAGGTGATGCTGTTGAGTGAAACATGAAAGACTAAGTCATGCCACTACATTTTCTTTCTCATTTATGCCCTTATCACTTACTTATTCTATAAATGGTGTTATAGAAAGAGTGCACGAGAGGATAATTTAACTTTATTTTTTTCTGCTTCCTTAATCATCCTATGTAATCAATGAACTGAAGGTAAAGGTCATTGATTAGTTATAACAAGAAGTAAAACAGAATCAGTTAAGTTTGGGGTCATATTTCAACTGTTTCAGGAGACTAAAACATGTGTATAAATTGTGAAATAAGACTTATATAATTTCAATGATTCTGCAAATTAGCAAATACTTTTATAGTTGCCCTGAAAACTATTGTTAGATGAGTCAAGAGTAAAACTCATGCTAGTAATTTAAATGTTTAATTTATTTTAGAACATATTGAAAAGCAAACTTAAACACATCACAAATGACAAATTGAGAATGAAGTCATGGAAGACAGGGAAATCTTTATATAGTTATACCTGTAACGATCTCCTTTCCTGGCTTTTTGAAAACGAACTCCTACATGGCATTTTAATTTTACATTGAGCTAGCTTTCCTTGTGTAGCTTTCCCTGCCTGACTGTCAGACTGATGATGTTAACATTCACCCAGATGACAAATATTGACAGAGTACCGATTAGTGCATAGATCTAGAAAGAAAGCTTAGTGTTTCTTAGTGTTTCTTAGTGCAGCCTAGCAGCAAAAATTAAGTGAACATGGGCAGTCCAGACAAGTGTCCTTAAGGTCAGTTGTATTCTGGGGAGGCTTCTGATCATGTGTGTCCCTGGGAGTCACTCAGACAAAGCTCCTATCAATGTTGCCTAAGCAAGCTCTCTTGGGTGGTGATGAGAGCTTCGCTATGCCTCTTTGCTTGGGAATGCAGGGAGGGACAACTAACTTGAACAATTATTTATCAGGCCACAAGGCTTATTCTGAGTTTTCCTCTGCTTAGTGTTGCTTACCCTCCTGGGAGAAATATTAGGTATTCTTTGTGTTAACTAAAGGAATTAAGCAGTGGGCTGTTAAGCCATACCAGTTCATCCTAATCCATCTTCACCAGAGGCCGATAAAATTAATCTCTTAATACTAGGCCCTTAAAAAAAGTACAGGACCTTAGAACTGAGGATATTGCTCAGTGGGTAAGAGAGCTTTCTGTGTAAGCATATAGACCTGGGCTTGAATTTTTAATACCACATAAAATGCTGGACACAGGCAGGACACACACGTCAACTCAAGAGAATGAAGCAGAGAATGATAGAGTCAAACATCTGATGCCCTTTTCTGTCCTTGGCACATATATCCCACAGTGTATATACACTCCACTCCACATACATGTGTGTGCACTGTGCACACACACACACACACACACACACACACACACACACACACATACACACACTAGTAAGGTATGATGATGCTTTCTTGTTTTGTGAAGCAACATTCTAATTTTCCATTGTTAGTTATGAAGGACATACTTTCAGCCCTGGTGTCGTCTTTACCTTTGGTAGGTGATGACAGTCAGATTTGGAATTCCTCTTAGATTAAGGCTTGAAGCTTCGTGGAAAGTAAAATCCTAAGAATTAAGATATGGCTTGAAATGTCAATCAATGATGATAATTGTGTTTACATTTTAATTAAGTATCACTTGTTTGTGGCTCTTGTAAAGTATTTCTCTACCACTCTTCTCAATGGCTCTTAACTCCTCAAAGTCACTTATAAGCATAATGGCTTAAAATCTTTAAGGCTTGGCCATCACTCAAATGTTTTTTTTTTATTATTATTATTACTGATATAATTCAAGAATATTAGGAACTAAAACTTGGAGAGTATTTTTTTAAAGAAAACTTAATTTTTTTAAAAAATGGTACTTGTGTGACACAAACAAACTCGTTCATTTGGCTTTCTTCAGCTCTTAAACCCAGCTAATTAAAAAGTGAACTAAACAAAAAGCAACAAAACTGCACAAATACTTCTCCTTGGGAATGCCCATAGTCTCTCAATAAGGTTTTATAAAATTCATAGCCTTATCAATTAATTTGGTTGCAAATGCAGTATTTATTAAGGTCCATATACTTGTTAGGCAGTGAGACAGGATGCAATGTAAATGAGGCTAACAAGCTTCCACGTTCAACGGACTCTTAGCCGAGTCTGGTAGAAGACACACAATTTGATAAGTGATCATCCACACAATTGCAAATTGTGTTTACCATTGTGAAGTAAGTACCCAAGCATTTGTATTGTAGTAAAAGAGGATGTCACACCTCCTACATGGCCGGAAAGTTAAGGGGACATATTTAATCAGAATCTGTTGAACCAAAATATTGAGCTGCTGCAGAAAGTAAAAAAGTCAGAGCATTTCTCAGGATAATCCTGTGCTTGAGCTTTCCTCATCTCACTTGTACTGGTTCCTGTGGGCCTAGTGATTGGCAGTGGTTCCACAAAGGAGAAAGGATGACTCACTGTTGGTAGTCTTTACTTCCCACTGTCACTATTTGAACTTAACCCTTTCTAGCTACATAGATGAAAACTCCCTTTGCTTTCTACAGAAGTGCTGGGTTTGGTGATGATTTTGGGGCTATCAATCCTTATTGTATGTGCACCAGAAATTGCTAATCAATATAATGCTTTCTTTTGGTGATCCTTGATGAATGATTACTGCAAAATGTTTATGTTTTTACTTCATAAGGGCTTGTGTTGCACTGCGATATAGAACCTACTTTTTACTCCACGTCTCAGGCTTCTGACTTGCTTATAAAGTGGGTTGGGCTGGCAAGCTTATCCAGTGGGTAAAGGCTTTGCTCTCCAACCTGATGATATGAGTTAGATCCTGGGACCCACATGGTGTCAGGAAAGAACTGATTCCCAAAAGTTGTCCTATAATCTCTGCACATACTCTGTGTTGTTTAGAATAGGTGTGTATGCACATGAATCCCATACATGATGAATGAAGCAATACATTTTTTTCCATTCAATCTGTCTATTTAATCCAATTTTTGCAAAAAGGTTAAAAGGATCACAGATTGCTATACTCCTTTCTTTATTCATAGTCCATGAACTATAGATAATTGTAGCTACAGCTATTCATGAAATATTCATTAACTCCGACATAACTTAAGAAAAGACAAGAACAATGACATAATTGCAATGGAGTGAACTTATTTAAAAGATTACCTACATATTTATCCCCAAAGAGTTCTGGCAGAAGACCTGAAAAGATGAATTTTTATCATACAAAATATAGAAAATTGATCGAAGTCCTTGATGCTAATAAGAACTAAATATGCTGTTCCACCGAAATGTTATGAAGGATCCATTTTTGTCCTAAACAAATACTTTTTGGACACACATGACAAAATCCTCTCTACTAAAATAATGTGCACAAATTTCCACTGTTATGACCACATTTTTTAAGTGGAATTTGAACATGGAGTATTTAATATGCAGTAAATTTTTTAGATTCATCATATTCTTCATCATATCTTGTCCCTTTTTTTAATTTTTTTATTAATCTTTTTTTATTAATTACACTTTATTCATTTTGTATCCCCCCATAAGCCCCTCCCTCCTCCCCTCCCGATCCCACTCTCCCTCCCCTTTCTGCATGCATGCCACTCCCTAAGTCCACTGATAGGGGAGATTCTCCTCTTCTTTCTGATATCTTGTCCCTTTTTTAATTAATTACACTTTATTCACTTTGTATTTCCCCATAAGCCCCTCCCTCCTCCCCTCATGATCTCACCCTCCCACCCCCTTCTTCATACATGCCCCTCCTCAAGTCCACTGATAGGGGAGGTCCTCCTCTCCTTCCTTCTGATCTTAGTCTATCAGATCTCATTAGGAGTGGCTGCATTGTCATCTTCTGTGGCCTGGTAAGGCTGCTCCCCCCTCAGGGGGAGGTGATCAAAGAGCAGGCCAATCAGATTATGTCAGAGGCAGTCTCTCTTCCCATTACTATGTAACCCACTTGGACACTTAACTGCCATGGGCTACATCCGTGCAGGGGTTCTAGGTTATCTCCATGCCTGGTACTTGGTTGGAGTATGAATCTCTGGGAAGATCCTTGTGTTCAAATTTCTGGTTCTGTTGCTCTCCTTGTGGGTTTCCCGTCCTCTCCAGCTCTTACTATTTCCCACTTCTTACATAAGATTCCAAGCACTCTTCCCAACAGTTGGCCATAAGTTTCAGCATCTGCTTTGATAGTCTGCAGGGCAGAGCCTTTAAGAGGCCCTCCGTGGTGGGTTTCTAGCTTGTTTCCTATTTTCTTCTTCTTCTGATGTCCATCCTCTTTGCCTTTCAGGATGGGGATTGAGCATTTTAGTCAGGCTCCTCTCTCTTGATTAGTTTCTTTAGCTGTACAGATTTTAGTAGGTTTATCCTATATTACATGTCTATATGAGTGACTGTGTGTGTCTTTCTGCTTCTGGGACAGCTACATTTTTTTTTTAAAGCAAGAGGACAAGAGGAACAACCTAGATAGGCCACAGAGGAGGACATTGCAGCCAGTCCTAGTGGAACCTGATAAGCTAGGGTCAGATGGAAGGGGAGGAGGACCTCCCTTATCAGTGGACTTAGAGGGGGGCAGGGAGGAGAAGAGGGAGGGAAGGTGTGATTGAGAGGGAATGAGGGAGGGGGCTACAGCTGGGATACAAAGTAAATAAATTGTAATTAATATAAAAAATAAAAATAATTTTAAAAAGAGGACACAAATGGTTCCAACTGAGCTTGGGTGAAATAGGTGCCTCTAATTTCTCGAGTTTTTCCCTGATTTAAGATTCTAAAACTGAAATTAAGGAAAAGTATTTTCAGAGATATGCAGATTCAGCTCACACAGAGTTCTGGTCTTCTAGGAGTATAGGCCAGTTGATTATTGAATGAATAGTGCAAATTGATTAGAGTATTATTTAGTACATAATATTTCATAAAACAAATAAGTAAATACCATTTGCAACTGTCACCATTATTGGGAGCAAGAAAATCATTCCAGCAGGGTGGGATCTGTAGGAAGATATGTGAGGAGGGTAAAGAGAAGGGAAATTGCTATGTGCATGCTTCCAAGGCCTTTTTTTGCAAGCAGCATTCTACTCATCCCTGAAGCTGCATCTGGTTCAATACAATTCTTATACACAGAGCCATGGGGCCCTGTGTCATCTGTCCTGCTTTGCTCTGTTAGCGTCACCCGAATCTTAAATGGCAATAAGAATGCCTATTGTCTTCATGGCTCTCACCTTTCAATAAAGATTTTAAAAATAAACAAACAAGGTCAGCTTTATTCTTGTCTTTCATCCTGGAAGAAGAAAAGCAGTATGAAATAAATAAATTTAAAATACTAATAGTGTTCAAGAGTAGAAACAAACAAAAGCCCATTCCACTTGAGGAAACACATTTCTAATACTGTAAATGTGGCTAAGAACCTATGGTTTGTTTAGGTCCCAGGCACAAGGGGTGAACCTACAATTATTTTGCAAAATGGACATTTTACCAAAATGCTTTCTAAATCTGTGACTCTCTCTTCACAGTTTAATACAGCTCTCAGGCCTCTTCAGAGAAGAAGTTTGTCTGCGCAGTGGATGGTGGTTAATGTAAAAATTCGAAACTGGTCATAGTGTGGAGACGAAGTATTAGGAGAGGGATAAATCACAAAGGATATTCCTGTCTCACACTTTCTTTCCCAAGGCTTAGGGAGCACTGTAGAAAAGAGGGTGGAAGGATTGTAGGAGCCAGAGGTCATAGATGACTGGAGCACAACAGTGTCTTGGATGTGACAGGACCACTGCACTAATGAACTCACAGTTGCTCTGGTTGCCTGAGTAAGACCTGCATAAGATGGAGCCAGTCAGCATTCCAGCATGGAATGTGAAGGGATTGACAAGTTCTTATCCCATCTGAAAAGCAATAAACAGTTGACGGCTTCTGGAGGAAGAGTCAATTTTATTCGAAGACTGTGCTCCTAGTGACTAGTCCTACATCAGTAATGTATTGGCAGCATAAATTTCCATGAGGTATTCTTTTCTAGAGGGAATGAAGTTGGGTGGCAGGAAAGTGGGATTTGGGAAGTGTTAATGAAAGCATCGGGGATTGAATATTATCAAAATACATTGTTTGAAATTTTTGTCTAATCAATACAGTATTTTTCAAATGGACAAAAGGGTCAATGATGACCCTTTTGGGAAGAGAATCTAAGGCTGGTCTCATTTTTTTCTAGAAAACTATGCTTAGGGATGAGGTTTTTCTCCAGATAGTTCAATGGTTTATCACACATATGTTGAGACTCATTCAGAAGCCTAGAGAATACTTTTTTTTTTCTTTTCTTTTTTTTTTTTTTTTGGTCCAGATCCTACCGGGAGAACAGGGATGTTAAAGACACTCTAGTTGGAACTTCTGATACAATAACGTATTATTTGCCCTACTTTAACCATTGTCTTCACGTGGAACCAAATTCTTAGGAGACTGTAGTTTCTCCATCTATGGAAATGAATGACAAAACAAACTGCTTTTGGAGGAATTTTATGGCTGGATTCTGAACCTTCAGTAGTGTTCTAGGGGAGGGTGAATGAAGTGCAATAGCCAAATAAAAAGTGTGATAGCAATTCTATTTGATATGCAATTTTGGTTTCATGTTAGAAAGGTTTGGCTTATTTGTAGGTAGAGATGCATGTTAATGGAAACAATTGTGAAGTTAAAACTTCTTTTGCTACAAAGCCACAAAAATCTGTTGATGAAAGCTTTCTAGTTATCTATCATTGTCTCATGTCTCAACTGCTGCTAGTTGAATTTCCGGTTTCTCAACTACTTAAGTATCTATTTTTTTCTAACGTATAATTTATTTCTTGGAGCTAGTGTCTTAGAGTTTATTGCTATGAAGTGACAGCATGACCATTGCGACTCTTTTTTTTTTTATGCATGTGATCCACATACATCCCTATCTTAGGAAAAAAAGAAGATTTCCTTAAGGCATTGTGGTGGTTTTTTTGTTTGTTTGGGGTTTTTTTTTTTGTTTTGTAAATTTAATTTTTTGTTACATTATTCTGTTTTATTTTTTTATTAGTAAACTTTTTTTCTTTATTAATTACCCTTTATTCACTTTGTATTCCCCTTCTGGTTCCCTCCCCCCTCTGTCCCAATCCCTCCCTTCCTCCATCCTCTGCATGCATGCCTCTCCCCAAGTCCACTGATAGGGGAGGACTTCTTTTCCTTCCTTCTGATCTTAGTCAATTAGGTCTCATCAGGGGTGGCTGTGTTGTCTTCTTCTGTGGGCTGGTAATGCTGCTTCTCCCTCAGAGGGAGGTAATTAAAGAGCAGGCCAATCAGTTAAAAAACAAGGAAATCATGAAATTTGCAGGTAAATGGTGGGATCTGGAAAGGATCATCCTGAGTGAGCTATCCCAGAAGCAGAAAGATGCACACGGTATATATTCACTCATATAGACATATAATATAGGATAAACCTACTAAAATCTGTACACCTAAAGAAACTAATCAAGAGGGAGGACTCTTGCTAAAATGCTCAATTACTACCCATAAAGACAAAGAGGCTGGACATCAGAAGAAGGAGAAAAGAGGGGACAAGTCAGGAGCCTGACACAGAGGACCTCTGAAAAGCTCTGCCCTGCAGACTATCAATATAGATGCTGAGACTTATGGGCAACCTTTGGGCAAAGTGCAGGGAATCTTAGGAAAGAAGTGGAAAACAGTAAGATCTGGAGAGGATAGGAACTCCACAAGGAGAGCAACAGAACCAAAAAATCTGAGCACAGGGGTCTTTCCTAAGACTGATACTCCAACCAAGGACTATGCATGGAGATGACCTAAGACCCCTGCACAGATGTAGCCCATGGCAGTTCAGTATCCAAGTGGGTTCCATTGTAATAGAAACAGGGACTGTCTTTATCATTGCAACTCTTATAAATAAATATATTTAATAGGAGGTGGCTTACAGTTCAGAGTTTTAGTCCATTATCACCTAGCAGGAAACATGGCAGTGTGCAGGTAGACATGGTACTGGAAAAGAAACTGGGAATTTTACACCTTGATTGGCAGGCAGCAGGGAGATAACTCAAAGCCTGCCCCCACAATGACACAGTCCCTCCAGCAAGGCCACACCCCCTAATAGTGTCACTCCGTAGGGGCCAAGCATTCAAATACATGAGTTTATGGGGGCTATTTCTGTTCAAACATCACGGAGAGGGATTGGTGAGGGGTTGATAGATTATTCAGTCCAGTGCTTTATAAACTTCTCTTCAGTCTTGCCAAGGATCCATAAATGTCCATCCAGGGGACAGGCACATAGATGGGTCAAGTAGTCTTCAACCTTAAATCTCAATAGTACCAATCTCTTACAGTGAATTTAGTTGGATTCTGCATATGTTTTAAAAGTATATATTGCTGGGGCTGGAGAGAAAGCTCAATGGTTAAGCGCATTAGCTGCTCTTCCAGAGGTCACAAGTTCAATTCCTAGCACCCACATTGCATCTTACGACTGTCTATAATTCCAATTCCAGGTAATCTGACGCCATCACAGAGACATACATGCAGGTAAAACACTAATGCACATGAAATAAATGTTCTGCCTCTGGTGCTTTTCCCATCCAAGGAATAGCAGCTTTACAGTGAAATGTTGACCTGGGAACATCACGGTGAGGGATTTCTGCTTTTCATTTAGGATTAGATGCTCACAGTTGGCTGGACTCCCTAAAAAGTTACTGGAGACAGAAATAATTGAGAAATGCTACAAGACATAAAATGACAGAAAGTATGGGCAGAACTGAAGTAGGATTTCAGCTCAGGAAAAAAGAAAAGAGCAACACTACCTGGGGACAGGATATTGGAAACAGACTCCAAGTAGGCGAGACAAATCCTAGAACACTCACTGCAAGAATGGCCTGGAAGCAGCAGGCAGAAAAGCAGATTTGATTTTACAATGGTATCTAGTCACAGAAAATAAGCAGACTGTTTGGGATAGGAAACATACAAAATGGGATCACAGCATGTCAGGGAGATTGTCCTGTTCTGCAGCAACACAGTGCTTAAAGAAAGGGCTATTCGATTTTGATAGCTCAACAGCAGAAGAGGCAAAATGAATCGGAAGAGATTCTGAGCAGAGCAATGAGTGGATAAGTGGCTTCTGGTGAAGGAATTGACAATGTATAATGCTTTTAAAGGACCATCATCATAGTTTCCCATTACAATGCTAGGAGCAAGAGACACCAAGTACAGAGTGAAATTACTTGGCTGCACAGAGATTTAGTGGAAGATGATTGCATATGGTTAAAGATGTCAGAAAATAGCTTAACCTTGGGAGACTCAATTTATCAACAAAATGAGCAACCAAGCAAAAAGTACGAACAACTTAATATAAGTGTAAGATAGACAATATCTTTCCCTCATGTACTCTCAGCTATTGGATGCCTACGACAAAACTATAATCCCTGTCCCTTGAACATTCTTTGTTTTTTCCCGAGGGCCTTTAAACTTGTGGTTTCTCGTGTCTAAATTAGTCATGTCTCACCACCCTCACAGAAGATCTTCAAATGGCTACATTTTTGTTGTTGTTGTTTAGATCTTATGTCCCACGAAGAGCTACAGGAAACTAAGAAATACTGAGTGGGAGAAACAGTATTCTCCAGGGATGAGCATACCAATTGGTTATTCAATTCCAAATGGTGAGCTCTGAAAACATACATACAAGTAACAATATACAGTTGGAGCATGCTCTATTTATGTACTCAGGAATGTATGTATGTGAGTACGTGTGCATGTATATATGACCAATTAATGATTTAACAAGTCATGAATTTGAAATAGCAAGAGGTGGTATATGAGAGTTTGGAGAAAGAAAAGGGAAGGGGAAATGTAATTATATTATAATCTTAAACATAAAGGAAGTAATTTTAAAAGCCTCTTTTAGTGGTAGAATGCTTGCCTAGCATGCATAAGGCCCAGTGTTTGCTCCATACCACCACAACAAAGCCAAATATTTCCAATCTTTTTGTTTGTTTTTCTGCAGGGTTTCTCTGTGTTGCCTTGGCTGCCCTAGACTCTCTTTGTAGACCAGGCTATCCTTGAACTCACAGAAATCCCTCTGCCTCTGCCTAATTGAGTTCTGAGATTAAAGGTGTGTGCCACCACGCCCAGCTCAGTATTTCCACTCTTGAACTATGCTTCCACACTCTTATGCATACAGAAGGGAATAATAAAGTGTTTTCTTAGTTTGGTGGATACATTTTACAGAGCATTGCTATAAACTCTCATAAGTGAAATTCAATCTTGCAAATCAATATATACTCTATGAATAAATAAGTTCTATGTAGAAGTGATCTGTGAGTTCTTTTTTTTATTAATTACACTTTATTCATTTTGTATCCCCCCATAAGCCCCTCCCTCCTCCCCTCCAGATCCCACCCTCCCTCCCCTTTCTGCATGCATGCCACTCCCCAAGTCCACTGATAGGGGAGGTTCTCCTCTCCTTTCTGAACTTAGTCTATTAGTTCTCATCAAAAGTGGCTGCATTGTCCTCTACTGTGGCCTGGTCAGGCTGCTCCCCCCTCAGGGGGAGGTGATCAAAGAGCAGGCCAATCAGATTATGTCAGAGGCAGTCCCTCTTCCCATTACTATGTAACCCACTTGGACACTGAACTGCCATGGGCTGCATCTGTGCAGGGGTTCTAGGTTATCTCCACGAATAGTCCTTGGTTGGAGTATGAGTCTCTGGGAAGTTCCCTGTGTTCAAATTATCTTGTTCTGTTGCTCTCCTTGTGGAGTTCCCGTCCCCTCCAGCTCTTACTATTTCCCAATTCTTACATAAAATTCCATTCACTCTGCCTATCAGTTGGCCATCAGGCTCAGCATCTGCTTTGACAGTCTATACTGCAGAGGCTTTCAGAGGCCTTCTGTGGCAGGTTCCTAGGTTGTTTCCTGTTTTCTTCTTCTTCTGATGTCCATCCTCTTTGCCTTTCAGGATGGGGATTGAACATTTTAGTTAGGGTCCTCTCTTTTGCTTAGTTTGTTTAGATGTACAGATTTTAGTGGGTTTATTCTATGTTGTATGTTTATATGAGTGAGTATATACCATGTGTGTCTTTTTGCTTCTGGGACAACTCACTCAGGATGATCCTTTCCAGGTCCCACCATTTACCTGCAAATTTCATGATTTCCTTATTTTTCATTTCTGAGTAATACTCCATTGTATAGATGTAGCACAATTTCTGCATCCATTCTTCAGTTGAGGGACATCTGGGCTGTTTTCAGCTTCTGGCTATTACAAATAAAGCTGCTACAAACATGGTTGAGCAAATGTCCTTTTTGTGTACTTGAGCCTCTTTTGGGTATATGCCTAGGAATGGTATGGCTGGATCTTGGGGAGGCGCTATTCCTAGTTATCTGAGAAAGTGCCAGATTGATTTCCAGAGTGGTTGTGCCAGTTTACATTCCCACCAGCAGTGGAGGAGGGTTCCCCTTTCTCCACAACCTCTCCAGCATGTGTTGTCCCTTGAGTTTTTCATCTTGGCCATTCTGATGGGTGTAAATCTCAGGGTTGTTTTGATTTGCATTTCCCTAATGGCTAATGAGGTTGAGCATTTCTTTAAATGCTTCTCTGCCATTCGATATTCCTCTACAGAGAATTCTCTCTTTAGCTCTGTTCCCCATTTTTTAAGTGGATTACTTGGTTTATTGCTTTTCAGCTTGTTTAGTTCTTTATATATATTGGATATGAGTCCTCTGTCAGATAAAGGGTTGATGATGATTCTTTCCTAATCTGTAGGCAGTCGCTTTGTTTTGATGACAGTGTCCTTTGCTTTACAGAAGCTTTTCAATTTCATGAGGTCCCATTTATTGATTGTTGCTCTTAGAGCCTGTGCTGTTGGTGTTCTGTTCAGGAAGTTTTCTCCTGTACCAATGAGTTCTAGGGTATTCCCCACTTTTTTTTTCTAGCCGATTTAATGTGTCTGGTTTTATGTTGAGGTCTTTGATCCACTTGGACTTCAGTTTTGTGCGGGGTGATAAGTATGGATCTATTTTCATTTTTCTACATGTAGACATCCAGTTGGACCAGCACCATTTGTTGAAGATGCTGTCTTTTTTCCATTGTATGGTTTTGGCATCTTGGTCAAAAATCAGGTATCCATAAGTGTGTGGGTTTATTTCTGGGTCTTCTGTTCGATTCCATTGATCCACTATTCTGTTTCTATGCCAGTACCATGCAGGTTTTATAACTGTTGCTCTATAGTACAGCTTGAGATCAGGGATGGAGATACCTCCAGAAGATCTTTTGTAGAGGATTGTTTTAGCAATTCTCGGTTTCTTGTTATTCCATACGAAGTTGAGAATTTTTCTTTCCAGGTCTGTAAAGAATTGTGTTGGCAATTTGATGGGAATTGCATTAAATCTGTAGATTGCTTTTGGTAAGATGGCCATTTTTACTATGTTAATCCTGCCAAGCCATGAGCATGGGAGATCTTTCCATCTTCTCATATCTTCCTCTAATTCTTTCTTCAGAGACTTGAAATTTTTTTCATACAAGTCTTTGACTTGCTTGGTTAGGGTTACACCAAAGTACTTTATGTCATTTGTGGTTATTGTGAATGGTGTTGTTTCTCTAATTTCTTTCTCAGCCCTTTTGTCTTTTGTATATAGGAGTGCTACTGATTTTTTTGAGTTAATTTTGTATCCGGCCACTTTGCTGAACATGTTTATCAGCTGTAGGAGTTCCCTGGTAGAGTTTTTGGGGTCACTCATGTATACTATCATATCATCTGCAAATAGTGATAATTTGACTTCTTCCTTTCCCATCTGTATCCCCTTGATCTCCTTCAACTGTCTTATTGCTCTAGCAAGGACTTCCAGCACTATGTTGAAGAGATATGGAGAGAGTGGGCAGCCTTGTCTTGTCCCTGATTTCAGCGGGATTGCTTTAAGTTTCTCTCCGTTCAGTTTGATGTTGGCTATAGGCTTGCTGTATATTGCCTTTACTATGTTTAGATATGTGCCTTGTATCCCTGATCTCTCCAGTACTTTAAACATGAATGGATGTTGGATTTTGTCAAATGCTTTTTCAGCATCTAGGGAGATTGTCATGTGTTTTTTTTTTTTCTTTCAGTTTGTTAATATGGTGGATCACATTGATGGATTTCCATATATTGAACCACCCCTGCATACCTGGGATGAAGCCTACTTGGTCATAGTGGATAATATCTTTGATGTGTTCTTGGATTCGGTTTGCAAGTATTTTGTTAAGTATTTTTGCATCAATGTTCATAAGGGAGATTGGCCTGAAATTCTCTTTCTTTGTTGAGTCTTTGTGAGGTTTAGGTACCAAGGTGACTGTGGCTTCATAGAATGAGTTTGGTAATGTTCCTTCTGTTTCTATTTTGTGAAATAGTTTGAAGAGAATTGGAGTTAGCTCTTCTTTGAAGGTCTGGTAGAATTCTGTGCTGAAGCCATCTGGTCCTGGGCTTTTTTTGGATGGGAGACTTTTGATGACTGTTTCTATTTCTTTGGGGGATATAGGACTATTTAACTGATTTACCTGATCCTGATTCAGCTTTGGTAAGTCAAATCGATCAAGAAAATTGTCCATTTCATTTAGATTTTCAAATTTTGTTGAGTATAGACTTTTGAAGTAAGTCCTAATGATTGTTTGGATTTCCTCAGTGTCTGTAGTTATGTCCCCTTTTTCATTTCTGATTTTGTTGATTTGGGTGGTGTCTCTCTGCCTTTTAGTTAGCTTGGCTAAGGGTTTGTCGATCTTGTTGATTTTCTCAAAGAACCAGCTCTTGGTTTCATTGATTCTTTGAATTGTTTTATTTGTTTCTAATTGATTGATTTCAGCCCTGAGTTTGATTATTTCCAGCCGTCTACTCCTTTTTGGTGTGTCTGCTTCTTCTTTTTCTAGGGTTTTTAAGTGAGCCATTAAGTTGCTTGAATGAGCTGTCTCGAATTTCTTCTTGAAGGCACTTAGTGCTATGAACTTTTCTCTTAGCACTGCTTTCATTGCGTCCCACAAGTTTGGGTATGTTGTGTCTTCATTTTCATTGAGTTCTAGGAAGACTTTAATTTCTTTCTTTAGTTCTTCCCTGACCCAGCTGTCAATTAGTAACAAGTTGTTCAGTTTCCATGTGTGTGTAGGCTTTTTGCTATTTCTGTTGTTGTTGAAGTCCAGCTTTATTCCATGGTGATCAGACAGGATACAAGGGATTATTTCAGTCTTCTTGTATCTGTTGAGGCTTGCTTTGTGACCAACTATATGGTCTATTTTGGAGAAGGTTCCATGAGGTGCTGAGAAGGTAAATTCTTTTGTGTTTGGGTGTAAAGTTCTGT
Source organism: Psammomys obesus (assembly GCF_907164565.1). Lineage (NCBI taxonomy): Eukaryota > Metazoa > Chordata > Mammalia > Rodentia > Muridae > Psammomys > Psammomys obesus. The sequence continues at coordinate 24,623,915 of NW_026596079.1, read as the reverse complement.
AAATGTCTGTGAGGTCCATTTGATTCATGACCTCTGTCAGAGATATTGTTTCTTTGTTTAATTTCTGTTTTGTTGACCTGTCCTTTGTTGAGAGTGGAGTGTTTAAGTCTCCCACTATTAATGTGTGGGGATCTATATGTGGTTTAAATTTTATCAATGTTTCTTTTATAAATGTGGGTGCTCTTGTATTTGGGGCATAGATGTTCAGGATTGTGATGTCTTCCTGATGGAATTTTCCCTTGATGAGTATGAAGTGTCCTTCCCCATCTCTTTTTATTAATTTCGGTTGAAAGTCTATTTTATCAGATATCAGAATGGCTACTCCTGCTTGTTTCTTGAGTCCATTTGCTTGGAAAGTCGTCTTCCAACCTTTTACCCTCAGGTAATATCTATCTTTGTGCCTTAGGTGTGTTTCTTGTATGCAATAGATTGTTGGGTTTTGTTTACGTATCCATTCTGTTAATCTGTGTCTTTTTACTGGAGAGTTGAGTCCATTGATGTTGAGAGAGATTAATGACAATTGGCTGTTACATCCTTTGATTTTGATGTTGGCTGTGGTCATAAGGTTGTGTGCTTGGTTGCTTTTTGTTTTAGTGTAGTAAGGTTAATTATTTCCTGTGTTTTCTTGACAGAATCTAATTTTCTTGGGTTGTATTTTCCCTTCCAGTGTCTTCTGTAATGCTGGATTTGTGTGTAGGTATTGTTGAAATTTGTTTCTGTCATTGAATGTCTTGTTTTCTCTGTCTATGATGACTGAGAGTTTTGCAGGGTATAGTAGCCTGGGCTGACATCTGTGTTCTCTTAGGGTCTGCATGATATCTGTCCAGGCCCTTCTGGGTTTCATAGTTTCTGTTGAAAAGTCAGGTGTGATTCTAATGGGTTTGCCATTATATGTTACTTGGCCTTTTTCCCTTGCAGCTTTTAGTATTTTTTCTTTGTTCTGTATACTTCCTGTTTTGATTATTATGTGGCGGGAGGATTTTCTTTTCTGGTCAGATTTGTTGGGTGCTCTGTAGGCCTCATGTATTCTTATTGGCTTCTCCTTTAACTTGGGGAAATTTTCTTCAATGATTTTGTTGAAAATATTTTCTGGGCCTTGGAGAAGGGAGTCTTCTTTTTCCTCTATACCTATTATTCATAGGTTTTGTCTTTTCATATTGTCTTGGATTTCTTGGACGGTCTGTGTCAGGAATTTTTTGGATTTAATATTTTCTTTGACAGATACATGGATTTCTTCAATTCTTGTAGTCTGTTGGTTATGCTTACCTCTGTAGTTCCTGTTTTCTTCCCTAAATTCTTCCTCTCCATTATTTCCTCCATTTGTGTTTTCTTTAATTTTTCTAGTTCTATCTTTAGGTCTTGAGTTGTTTTGTTTACTTCCTTCACCTGTCTGATTGTATTTTTCTCTTTTTCTTTTAGTTCCTTCAACTCTGTTCCTTTTATTTCTTTCAGTGATTTAATTATTTCTTCTCTGAAGGCCACAAGCTGTTTGGCTGCATCTTCCCGTATTTCTTCACGGATGGCCATAATCTGCTTGTCTTTAACTTTCTCCATTTCTTTATGGATAGCCATGATCTGTTTGGTTTTATCTTCCTCTAATTCTTTACGTATTTTATTTGTTTCCTCTATTATCCTCTTCATCAGCATAATTGTAAGGTCATCTTCTTGATTTTCTATTATGCTGCATTGTCCAGGGCTGTTCGCCCCTGGATGGCTGGTTTCTGGAGATGCCATATTGCTGTCTTTTGTTGGTTGAGCTTTTACGCTGACCTCTACCCATTGGGCTGATTTAGGTGTTGGCTGTTAGTTTCTGTGCTTCCTGGAGTCCTGAGGTAGGGAGAATCTCCTTGGCCGGAAGATGATTTTTCCTGAAGGAATCCTTCTCTGCTTTTTGGTTATGGTCACTGTATGGCCAGTGTTTCTCAGGAATTGCCACTGCTCACCCCAGGTTTATAGCCCTGAGTAGTAGCTGTGGTCTTTGTTAGGCAGGGGGGATCTCCTCTTACCCATAGAAGTTCTCAAGACAGCTGCCCCACTGCTGGGTTTCTCGTTATAAATTTAGTGAGCTACTGCTCACTAAATTTTTAGGTACAGTCCTCTTGAAGAACCTGCTGATTCCCTAGCTGTGGGGTTTTCTCCCAACAGGGAAACTCAGTCTGTTATCCTGGGGCACACAGTTCTGTCCGGGAAAGTGAGAGGTGTGCCCAGAAAGTCTCTGGGCCAGATGCTGTGGGTGCAGCCCTCTTGAAGGACCAGGGATTCCCACAGTTTTGTCAGTCTAGCTAGGGATAACTGGTTGATTTTTGGCACAGCATCTGAGGGCTGCTGTAATGGCTCTCTAGCTTTTGTAGGTCTGAGGATGCAGCTGTGTGTCCCAGTGCCCTAGGGGAACTCAATAATGGTGGCTGAGCACAGCACCCCTGCCTGCATTAGAAAGCTAGAGCTTACAGTCTGCGTGAATCCAGGAAGTCTTTTGGTGCTGGGTGTCCTGAGCCTTAGACCTGATAATCCCTTCCACTGGGGGTTTCCTCCTGCCAGAGACACCCAGTCTTTGCTTTGGGGACCATTGTTCTGTCTGGGGTGGCGAGTAGAACCCACAGGCACAGATGCCCACTTGTGGCTCCTCCTTTCTGGCCTTTGAGAGCCTTGGCAGCTGCCTAAACTGAGTTATTTTTCACGAGACCTTTTTGGTGTGGGGGTGTCGGCTGAGTGCTCTGAGATCAGACCAGCTGTTTCTCTCCCTGTGGGTTTGCACCTGACAGTGAAACGCAGTCTCTGGTGCCCTGGTGCCCACAGTTCTATCTGAGGCGGCGAATCAAGCGTGCAGGCAGGGCTCTGTGCAGGCGCCTGGGTCCCCGGCTCTGGCTCTGGGCTGGCTCCTGGGGCGCCCTGGGAACCCAAGTCTTTTCCAGGGATGTCTGGTTGACCTAAGGTCGGTCCCAATCGTTTCCTGCTCTGTGGGGTTATCTCTCGACTGGAAAATCCAGTCTGTGATGTTCTGGACCCACAGTTCAGTCTGGTACAGTGACCAGATCACACTGGTGTGTAACACTGGACTGGTGACCAAGTGCCTGGTGGAACCAGGATCTCTTCCGAGGTTTAGCCGGGTGAGTTAAAGCTGATTGAATTCCCCACCATGGGGTATCCTCTCACCTGTGAAACACAATCCCTTGTGTTTTATGGCCGCGAGTTCTGATTGCTGGTCACTGTGACAATCCTGCTGTGCTGCTCCTCAGAATGAGAGTCCTCCCAGCGCCACCATCTTGCCCCTTGGTCGATCTGTGAGTTCTTAAGCAATTACTTCACTCTTGAGGTCACCTCAGTTCATGTACACATACATTAGTTTAACAACAAAGTCTCATAGGCAAGAGTCCCAAGATCAAGCCCCACAATCACATGTTTACTGAGAGTGGCTCATGTAGATTTATAAAATTCCTATTACCAACAATTTAACAAACTTTGGAAAATTTAATTTAGACTAATGAAGTTTGAAGATCTCATAGACTTTATATATATATATACTCATATATGTGTGTGTATATATACATATACGATTTTGGATTGGGTCTCAACTTATTTAATTGCAAAATTATCTTATTGATTAAAAATATATCTTGTAATGTGAGTAAGCAACTGTATACCTGTCTACACATGATTAATGAAAACAGAATTCTCAAAAGGTATCTTCTTTCAGTGCAGTTTTTCTTACATATTTTTTTAATTTTTTTCTTTTTAGTTTTATTATTATTATTAGTTACATTTTATTAACTTTGTATCCCAGCTGTATCCCACTCCCTTATTCAACCCCACCCTCCCTTCCTTAGCTTCTCCCTGCCCCTTTCCGAGTCCATGGATTGGGGAGGAACTCCTCCCCTTTCATCTGGTCCTGTTTTATCAGGTATCTTTAGGACTGGCTGCAAAATCCTCCTCTGTGGCCTAGCAGAACTGCTCCTCCCTTGGGAGGTGGGGAGTCAAAGAGCCTGCCATTGAGTTCCTGTTAGAAATAGTCCCTGTTCCCCCTACTATGGGAAACCAATTGGTTATTGAGCTACCACGAGCTTCGTCCGAGTAAAAGGTTCTAGGTTATATTCATACATGGTCCTTGGTTGGAGGAACAGTTTCAGAAAATCCTTTGTGCCAGTTATATTTGGTCCTTTTGGGGCTTCTATCCTTGCCCTGTCATACTAACTCCCCTTCTGCCAAAGGTTTGGTTGTGAGTCTTAGTATCTGTTTTAAAACGCTGCTTGGTAGGGTCTTTCAGATGCCTTCTGTGGTAGACTCCTGTCATACGTCCTATGCACATCTCATTTGTCTTTCTAAGTGAGGATTGATCATCTTACCTCGTGTCTGCTTTCTTGTTTATCTCCTTTAGGTGTATAGACTTCATTATGTTTATTATATCTTGTAGGTTTATATAAGCGAGTATATACCATGTTTGTCTTTCTCCTTCTGGGATACTTCGCTCAGAATGATCTTTTCTAGATCCTACCCATTTGCCTGCAAATTTCATGATTTCCTCATTTTTGATTGCTGAGTAGTATTCCATTGTGTAAAAATACCACAATTTCTGTATCCATTCCTCTGTTGATGGACATCTGGGTTGTTTCCAGGTTCTGGCTATTACGAATAAAGCTGCTACAAACATGGTTGAGCAAATGTCCTTGTTGTGTACTTGAGCAAATTTTGGGTATATACCTAGGAGTGGTATAGCTGGGTCTTGAGGAAGCGTTATTCCTAATTGTCTGAGTAAGCGCCAGATTGATTTCCAAAGTGGTTGTACCAGTTGTACCATTCCCACCAGCAATGGAAGAGGGTTCCCCTTTCTCCACAACCTCTCCAGCATGTGTTGTCACTTGAGTTTTTCATCTTGGCCATTCTGATGGGTGAAAGGTGAAATCTTAGGGTCGTTTTGTTTTGCTTTTCCCTAATGGCTAATGAGGTTGAACATTTCTTTAAGTGTTTCTCTGCCATTTGATCTTACATATTTTTTTAATTGATGGTATGAAGCAATTCTCTACTTCAGTTGAAATTATGTTTATTCATACTCTAAGGAACATCTTTTAAGGTAAATGAGAGCGTTGCTTAAATAATTTACCATTACATAAATTTTCATTACAGAATTTATTTATTTTCTTTGATCTTTCTGGCTTTAAAAGGTTCTAATGTTGTTAATTTTATTTGACAATTTCTCTCCCATCATCCTTCATTCAAATATCACTACAAATTGGGTGGCTTAAGGTCACTGAAATTTATGCTCTCTCAGTTCTGGAGTTTAAAAGTCTGAAGTTGTTGGTTGAACTACGTTCCCTCTAAAGCTAGGGAACAACCCTGCTGTGCTTCTTTTAGCTTATGTCCAAAAGCCTTGTCACCCCTTTGATTTTGGCATCAAAATTCCTGATTCCATATTTTATGTTTGTATACGTGTGTGTGTGAGTGTGCATGTGTGTACATGTGTGCATATATGTAGGTGTGTGGAGGTCAGAGGACAACTTTAGGTGTCTCTCGTCCTTAGGCACCATCCAGCTGTTTCTTGAGACAGGTTTTTCGTGAGGCTGGAGCTCACTAGGTAGGCTGGGCTGGTTAGTCGTCAGGCCGCAGAGATCTGCCTGCCTAGAAGTGGTTACAGGTGCACTTAGGGTTACTATTGCTGTAATAAAACCCCACGGCCAAGGCAACTTGGAAAGGAATGAGTTTATCCGGTTTATGCTTCCACATCACAGTTCATCATCAAAGGAAGTCAGGACAGGAACTCAAACAGGGCATGAAACTGGAGGCAGGATCTTAGGCAGAGGCCACGGAGGAGTACTTCTTCCTGGCTTGCTCCTCATGGCTTGCTCAGCCTGCTTCTTCGGGAACCCAGGACCGCTAGCTCAGGGCTGTCACTACTCAAAAAGGGCTGGGTTCTCTTCCAGGAATCAGTGATTAAAAAATGATCTACAAGCTTAGCTACAGCCTGATCTTATAGAGACTTAAAAAAACAAAACAAAACAAAACAAAACAAAAAACCTAAGGCTCCCTCCTCCTGTCTGACAACTCTACCTTGTTTCAAGTTGATCTTAAACTGTCTGTTTACAGGTGTGCCATCACACATGGCTTTTTAAAGATGGCTTCTACAGATAGAACTCAGGTCCTCAGGCTTGAGCAGCAGAGCTTGAGCACTTTATCCTAGACCTCTACTTCTAATTTTACATAGCTTTCTTCTTTTCTTTGCAATTCTGGATGTGTCTGTATCCAAATATATCTCCTATCTTAAACACAAATCATTTAACAACGACCCCAACACACTACAATTTGTGACTCTTTTACACCACATTTCTAAATATACAAGTCACATTTAAAAAAAAAAAAAGAAAAGAATGTGCCCCCCAAGTGGTTATTGGTGTTGGAGAGACGTAATTCATTTCAGAATAGCCAACTGCTGAGGGCCCGAACTTTTTTCTCCTCCTATGTGAAGATAACATCACTCCTGCATGACATTTCAAGTTTTAATCATCCTAGCTTCAACTCTGAATCACAGCCATCGTTATGTATTATTATTATTAATGTAACTAACCCCCATAGTCCCAAATATGCTCCAAATAATTTAAATGAGGTTTGAATAAGACTTTGGTCCATGCATAATGAATTCCTCCACAGCCTTATAAGTCTAAAACCTCCCTTCGCTTCATTCTGTCTAAGCAGCAGTGTTTGGCAGTAAGTGCTACACAACCTTGCAGTCATCTGTCGTGATGAAGGGGAGCCATGCTATTACACAAGAAGCTCTTCAGAAAACGTCCTTGGATAAATCACTTCTCTTTTCTATTTTTTTTCTGAGATGATTGATTGGAGCCATAAATCATTTATCCAAATTCATCAGCCAAAGGTTGTTGTGCCATCTTGAATGTGCATTTTCATATTTTGCAATATATATGCTGATAATTTTCCAAATAATAATTTTTGGTTGTCCTTGCTTAATAATCCTGTCATTAGTTTATTTGTTTCACAGTTTAGTAGAAGTAGAAGGAAGAAACCAAGCTATAGTGTATATCTTTCAGACTATACTTAAAAAAAATCTCATTTCATACCAGTTTCTTATTAGCAAGTTTCACCTTGTTAGTTTAAAAATTTCCCATACTTTTTGAGGATTTCACACTTGCATACAGTGAATTATGATCTTATCTACTCTTGTTTTCTCCCCAAAGTCTTCCCATAAACCCCTACTTCACCCCATCTCAGCTTCATGTGTTTCTTTTTTGTTTTTGTTTGCTTGTTTGGCTCTGTTTTTGGTAACTCACTCAGCCCAGGTGGTGCTGCCTGTATATTCATGGTATGGAGCCAGCAACTGGAGCATGGAAGTCTTATTAGTGACCACGCTCTCATAAGAAGAATGATTCTTCCTCCATATTGATGTCCCGATAACTTTTCTAGAAGATATGGGGTCAAAACTATCTACCTCATTCATGTATGCTGAGATTTGGGCTGACTTGATCTTGTGTAGGTTTTGTGAAAGTTTTATATTTTCTATGTGACAGTAGAATAAAATTCAAAAATTTCGCTAATTCCTCTAATTTATTTTTTTAATTTTTTATTAATTACACTTTATTCATTTTGTATCCCCCCATAAGCCCCTCCCTCCTCCCCTCCCGATCCCACCCTCCCTCTCCTTTCTGCATGCATGCCACTCCCCAAGTCCACTGATAGGGGAGGTTCTCCTCTTCTTTCTGATCTTAGTCTATCAGTTCTCATCAAAAGTGGTTGCATTATCCTCTACTGTGGCCTGGTCAGGCTGCTCCCCCCTCAGGGGGAGGTGATCAAAGAGCAGGCTGATCAGATTATGTCAGAGGCAGTCCCTCTTCCCATTACTATGTAACCCACTTGGACACTGAACTGCCATGGGCTACACCTGTGCAGGGGTTCCAGGTCATCTCCACGAATAGTCCTTGGTTGGAGTATGAGTCTCTGGGAAGTTCCCTGTGTTCAAGTTTTCTGGTTCTGTTGCTCTCCTTGTAGAGTTCCCGTCCCCTCCAGCTCTTACTATTTCCCACTTCTTACATAGAATTCCATTCACATATGTGTTATTTCCATCTGACACTTCACATTACTTATAGTAGTTCTTCAAAATCATAATTACATCATTTCCCTTCACCGTTCCTCTTCCAGTCCCTCCCATTCACCTTCTTTGTCTTTCAAGTGCAGTACATTTGTGTTCACATTTCTAGAGATATTTTGCTTCATACCTAGGTACTTTCTCTAAGACAGCAGAAGCTCTCTCCGTAACCTCTATCATTTTAATTCTTTCTGACCTCTCACCAGAATCACATGCAATGCCACTCATTTACCAAGACTTTCCCCAAACTTAGGCTTTCTGTATTATGTTCCTGAACTCACACGTGAACATATGTTTATATATGTGCATACATATACATGCAAAGTATAGGTAAGTTCCATTTAAATAATTGGTTTATAACATTTCAAGCCCTGGAAAATGTGAAATTTGCAGGGCAGGCTGGGAACTCAAGTAAAGTTTCTATGTTGCAGTTTGTGGCAAATTTCTCCAGTGGCAAACTTCAGTCTTTGTTTTTAAAACTTTTCAAATGACTGGATAATCCTGCTTATGCAGTGGATGCTAAGCACATATGCACAACTCCTTCACAACAGCTGTATCTAGATTAGTGATCAGATAGCTGGGAACTACCACCTCTTCAGATATGACACATGAAACAGCATTGCAGGTGGCTGTCTTCTTGTCTTTTGTGTTTCTAGTTTTACTTAAATAACTCACACTTCAGGGGTCACTTCATAACATTACTGAGAACAGAACAGAATTTTTTGGTATCCATCTAAATTTTCAGTACTTTTATACTGGGACTTTTTGTTAAGTTGAAATTCTTTTTTATTTCCTTCTCCTCCACTTATTCATCCCATAAGCATCTATAGAACACTGCGATGCTCTGGGGACTAAAAATAGTCATCATACTTCAGTGTTTTCTGCAAGAATATAAATGTCCCATCATCTGTCCTATTTAATATACCTATCGCCACATGGGGATATTAAATATTAGATGTATGGGTCATGTGACTGAAGAAGGGAAAGTGCATTTTTATTTAATTTTACCTTAATTTTAATTTAAGTTAAATAAATTTAAACACTCAAAGGAGAGTACTGTATTGGACAATGGGATTTTCATTTACTTTTACAAAGACATAAGGATAAATCTAATTCTGATGGTTGCTAGAAAAAGAAAGGATTTGATCTCTTTTGTAGATGAGAATTCAGAGGTGAACTGGATTGTTGAAGGCAAGCAAGGAAGTTTTAGTAGTAGTGGAAGACCCAGGCTTTGGACTGGCTGTCAGATTTCCACTCATTCCTAGGCTTGTATTGCATCCTCATCAATTAGAGCATTCGATATCCACTTGGACTGCCCAGCCCACTTCGGCAACAGTTGATAAATGTGTTCATGACCATGACCATGGTTTCAGAACGATTGCATCTCACTTGGTTTGTGGAAAAAGACCTAATATTGTCTGTTTCACAAGTTAGCTAGCTTAGGACACACATTTCAGCCTGCAGTGATGTCTCTGGAATGTTCCCTTCAGCCATGCATAATCCCGATATGCTTTATTGAAGAAAGAAAGAAAGAAAGAAAGAAAGAAAGAAAGAAAGAAAGAAAGAAAGAAAGAAAGCTGTTACACCTGCATAGCACTTACTCATCAGTAGGTTTTTGAAGAGAATTTCCAGATGATCCATATGAAGCAACATTTGCAGCAATACCTTCCTTGATACATCTCTAGATGATAGGCACAGAGCCAAAGAGTGTGAGCATTTCTCACACGCCATTGATCTCTGTCTTGTAACATAAACTTTTCTTTGTTTACTTCCTCTGTGTAAGACAAAAAATGTTCACATTGGAAATGTAATTTACCATGATGCAGTCCTTGTTAAGATGGATTTGAAAACATTTTGCACTGGACGAATCTTCGGATGCCATAAGAACTTTATGTTTAGCCTCAAGCATGCAGAGGAAGTTTCCATTTGCTCCTTTTAGAGAAAGTAAAATTAAAACTAGTAAGGGCAGTGAGTTGCAGAATGACATATTTGTGCTGTGCAGTGTGCCATAGATTTGAGTAGCAGATGGAGAGAATCTGAGGTAAGGACTATTGAACAAGATAATTTTGGAAAGGGGCAGGGAGAAGCTGAGGGAGGGAGGGTGGGATTGGGAGGGAATAAGGGAGCAGGATACAGCTGGGATACAGAGTTAATAAAATGTGACTAATAATAATAAACAATAAAAAAGAAAAATGCAGTATATTGAAAAAAAACAAAAAGATAATTTTTAACATGCTTTGCTAACAACAGATTTCCTGTCATACTGATCAATTGTTGAAGACAAATTTCTTTTTTAACTTTTTCATTAATTCAATTTACATCTTGGTCATAGACCTATCCCTCTTCTCCTCCCAGTCTCACACTCTCTCCTACAATCCCCTCCTCTATTCCTCATAATAGGGGGTTTCCCCTACTTGATCATGGTGGATGATGTGTTTGATGTGTTCTTGAATTAAGTTTGCAAGTATCTTACTGAATTTTTTTGTCAATGTTCATAAGGCAGATTGGTCTGAAATATTCTTTCTCTGTTGAGCCTTTATGTGGTTTAGGTATCAGGGTTACTGTGGCTTCATAGAATGAATTTGGTAATGTTCCTTCTGTTTCAATTTTTCAGAATGGTTTGAGGAGTATTGGTGTTAATTATTTGAAAGCCTGGTAGAATTCCTTGCTAAAACCTGGGCTTTTTCTGGATGGGAGACTTTGGATGGTGTTTTGGATCCAGCCTCCTGTTTACTTCCTGGTTTTGCAGTCTCTGATCTTCTGCCCCTTAGATACAGTACACACTGGTTGCTGCCATCTTAGAAACCCCAAAGATGAATTTCGTATACTGGCTAGAAATGAAGATTTCTATCTCAAGGAAGAAGATGATACTGTCTCTTGCTACAAATGTTGACTATTTGAGGACAGACATCCAATGCACCATCTGTAATTGACACAGCTCCATGATTTCTATGAGAAATGAGTCATCCATCCATTGCTATCATTGAATCAAATTTAGATTGGGTATTTGAGCCATTAGCGCAACCTCCCTAAATCTGCTCAGCTGAAAAACATCAATAATTAAAGCTGCAAAAATAATCCATGGGATAAAGATAAACTGTTATAAAATCAACTGTCATTCACAGATATAGTAATTTGGGGTTAGGATAATAATTTTTTTGATGCTTAAAGAAACATTTTACAAGTTTTAATGAGTGCAACAAAATCATTCTAAACAACTGTTCACTCTCATCTTCTTTTTTCGTTTTTTTTTTCATTATTTGTTCATTTTACATCTCAATTGCTACCCGACTCCGTCCTCTCCTCCCATCCCCAGCCTTCCACCCTCTTCCTCCACACCTCCTTTTCCCTTTCGCTCCACTGGGTACCAACCACCCTGGTACACTGAGTCAAATCAGGATTAAGTGTCTCTTCTTTCACAGAGGCAAGACAAGGCAGACCTGATAGGGAAATTGGATACAGAGGACGGCAACAGAGTCCAAGTCAGAGAAAGCCCCACTCCAATTGTTAGGGACCCACTTGAGGACCAAGCAGCCCCTCAACTACATATGTGTCGGGGGCCTAGGACCAGTCCACACATGTTCTTTGGCTTGTGGTTCAGTCACTATGAGCCTCCATGGTGCCAGGTTAGTTGTTCATGTAGGACTTCTTGTGGTGTTCTTGACCCCTCCCATTCCTTCAATCCTTCCCCTAACTCTTCCACAAGACTCTCTGAGTTCTGCCTGATGTTTGGCTGTGTGTCTCAGCATCTGTTTCCATTATCTGCTAAATGAAGCCTCTCAGATAACCATTATGCTAGGGTCCTATCTGCAAGGATAGCAGATTATCATTAATAGTGTCATGGGTTGGGTCTCTCCCATGGGGTATGTCTCAAGTTGGGTCAGCCATTTTTTAGCCATTCCCTCAATCTCTGTTCCATCTTTTATCCCTGCACATTTTGTAGACAGAAAATAATTTGGGTTGAGGGTTTTGTGAGTGGGTTGATGTGTCCCTTCCTCCATTGGAAGTTCTGCCTGGCCACAGGATGTGGTCACTTCAGTCTCACTATCCTCACTGCTAGAAGTCTCAGCTAGGGTCACCCCTCATATCTTCCCAGGAGCCTGCCCTATCCCAGGTCTCCATCTTGTCCCAGAGACACTCCAACACCAATTTTCCCTTCTCTCTCTCAGCCCTCTCATCTCCCAACCCCATTCTCCTATACCCGATTACCTCCCTCCCCATTTCTCTCTCCACTCCCTCTCTCAACCAGTGCCTTCTCTACCTCTATTCTGATGTCTATTTCTCCTTTAAGCATCCTCCCTTGAACCTTCTTTGTTACTTAGCTTCTTTGGGTCTATGGACTGTAGCGTGGTTATCATGTACTATATGGCTAATCTCCACTTGTGAGTGAGAACATACCATGTGTGTCTTTCTCAGTCTGGGTTACCTCAGGATGATATTTTCTAGTTCTATCCATTTGTCTGCAAATTTCATGATTTCCTTGTTTTTAATAGCTGAATAGTATTCCATGGTGTAGATGTACCACAGTTTCTTTATCCATTTCTCAGTTGAGTGACATCTGGGTTGTTCTCAGTTTCTGGCTATTACGAATAAAGCAGCTATGAACACAAGTTGAACAAATGTCCTTGTTCTTTGATGAAACATATTTTGGGTATATGCCCAGGAGAGATATGGCTGGGTCTTGAGGTAGAACGATTACAACTCATCAATAGGACAAAATGGCAGCCTACAATTGGGAAAAGATCTTCACCCATCTTACATCTGATAGAGGACTAATATCCAAAATATATAAAGAACTCAAGAAATTAAACAACAACCCAAATAATCTAATTAAAATATGGGGTGCAGAGCTAAACTAAGAATTCTCTGAGTGAGGCTTGATCATCTTACCCAGGGTCCTGAATCTTGCTTAGCTTCTTTAGGTGTACAGATTTTAGTATGTTTATCCTATATTATATGTCTAATATCCACTTATAAGTGAATATATACCCTATGTGTCTTTCTGTTTCTGGGATACCCCACACAAGATGATCTTTTCTAGTTCCCACCACTTGCCTGCAAATATAGTAGTTTCCTTGTTTTTAATTGTTGAGTAGTATTCCATTGCCTAAATGTATCATAATTTCTGTATCCATTCCTCAGTTGAGGGACATCTGGGTTGTTTACAGGTTCTGTGTATTACAAATAAAGGTGCTATGAACATGGTGAACAAATGTCCTTGTATCAACAGAGGAATTTCTGATGGCTGAGAAGCACTTAAAGTAAAGGAAACACAAATCAAAATGACTCTGAGATTCCATCTTATACCCATCAGAATGGCTAAGACCAAAAACTCAAATGAGGAAAAATGTTGACGAGGATGTGGAGAAAGGGGAACACTCCTCCATTGCTGGTGGGAGTGCAAATTTCTACAACCACTTTGGAAATCAATCTGGTGGTTTCTCAGTTGTATTCTTTTATGGGACAGCTTTTACATGTAAAATTAGTCATATGTGGAGTTTCTGAGTTTTAGAAAAAAAAAGTCTTTTGGGGGAAGCAGTTTATTTTTTACTGTTTACTAGCCTCATTTAATATGTGAATACTATTATATATTTGAAGAACAAGTTAGGGTTTTTTTTTCTTTCCCTGCTGTAGGGAACCACTGGAGTAATTAAAACATTTAAATAACCATCAGCAATATGAATAAAATATCAGATGTCTTCTAACCATATTTTATATTTAAGCTTTTATTAAAATTAATGGGAGTTTTGCCTGCATAAGAACCACTAGATAAGAAATCTATGGAAGAATCTAATATGTATTTAAATAGGTAAAATAAAATGAAGCATTCCCAGATGATAAAATAACCAGAATGGTATTAGAAGGAAATGTCACAGAGGCCACAGCATGCCTGGCATGTTATTTTCAGACTCTTTCAGGTGAATTTGTGCATAGAATTCTTCTCAGAACTGGCTCTAAGGTAAGTTCCCAGTGCCGCTTTCACAAGGGGGGAGGGCAAGAACTGAAAAGATGTTTTCAATGTTTAGTCCTGATTGATGAATGGAAAAGGAATCTTCTCCCTCAGTGTCTCCTTTGCACTTCAAAACTGTCCTAAAACAAGTACTGAAAAATCACCATTACCCCTCTTGTTCAGATGAAGCCAAAGAATTGTACCCACATCATTTACTCAGTTTCTAAATGACAGGTAGAGGATTCTAAAAACTTTGAGACTTGACTTTTGTTTTGGTGGTTTAGACTATAGGAAGATAATTTTCAGGACAGAGAAACACTTATTAGCATTGGGCAGCCTGGGACCTAAAGTGCCCTGATAGGGCTTGAGAGACGGATCAGTGGTTAAGAGTACTTGCTGCCTTTGTATAGGTCCCCAGTTTGATTCCCAGTGCCCATATTGTGGCTCACGTACCATCTTCTGACCGGAGGCACATCCATGGTACACAGAAATCCATGGTGGCAAAATATTAGTACACGTGAAATTGTCTAATAAAAAACAATAAAGTGACCTTATGAACTCTGCTAACAAAGCCTGATTAAGCACCATCGCTTCGTGATCCTATTGTAGGGGATCATAAACCCACATTTCTGGCTTTACTATAACCATATCATTTGAAAATTTCCTTTCTTCTTTTAATATTTATCCTGACAAATGCTGTCTCTGATATGATGTCCTGTCCTTCATTCTTCTGTGCCAGAAAATCCCAAAGAGAAAGTGTGCTGACTATTGATTCCAGTGAAAATTCTGAGGTCAAATTTTACTTGACTTTTTCTGCTCCACATGGCCACATGTAAGTCAACTATAATAGCCAGAGGAGTTGGGCACAGTGGTGGGTCAGGATTGTCCTTGCAGGTATATGAAGAGCCTATTAAATATTTATGAGGATGAAGAAAGAGTGATTCTTTAAATATAAATACCTTTTAAGCCAGAAATCAGAAAATAAGATGTCTATAATTCTAGAGGTAAATTTCAGCAATCTGTATTTTATAAATGGAATAACTGAGGCTCATAGAAATTAAGCAACTTGAATAACAAGAGATGGTGAATGAGGTCCTTTATTTTTAACTCCTAATCACATCTTCCCAGACATTGGCCAATGACATCCACGGTCATTGAGGTGAAATGAAGCCCTTCGTTTTTCTTTTAAACTCACCAACTGCAATTTTTATAAACTTCCAAGAGTGCTGAGTGTAATTTGGTTGGAAAGTTGATTGTTCATTTGTATGTACTAGGTAGACCCTTCTCCAGAGATGCTGAAACACCCACTTATAGCACAATATCTGTGTTATATCTGCTGAAGACAAACTGGTGTAAGTTGAAAATCTTTTTCAACTTTCTTTGTTTCTTTCTTTCTTTCTCTGTCTCTCTGTCTCTCTCTCTCTCTCTCTCTTTCTTTTTCCCAAACACTGCTTACTTCACTAAAACCTGGAGAGAGGCAGCAAAAAGGTTTGCCAACACCTGAGACCTTAAACTAGGAGCTTACGTTGACAAGAGCAATATATAGGGCCCAGGTGCTGAGGGCCAGCAGTCCTGTCACTCCTGCCCAGGCCAGCAGACTGTCCAACTATCCATCTATCAAGGGTGGACAAAGATCTCAATGACAAAGGTCTTGTAGACACTAAGGAACATCAGGAGGAGAAAAGCAGGCCGGAAGGTGTGGTACAGCTCATAGAGCATTATCATCTAGACCTGAGCTGATGCAACGATGTAGTGGACCAGACTGAAGTTAAAATCAATGCTCATCTGGGTGTATTTCTGATCAAGTTCAATGCCTTGAGCTCTCACCCAGAGAGGGATGCAGCAGGACATAATGAGTTTAGCAGTAGCCAAGCTCACGGCCGCAACTATGATCTTGTCTTCCCTCTTGCCTGCATTCCAGGACATGACAAAGTCTAGGCCTGTCAGGTCTGCCACACCCACACTGGCCTTCAGGAATTCCTCAATGAAGTCATAGATGCCACCTTCCCAGGTGAGGAAGAAAATGGACAAGAGCAGCATCTTGCATAGCAGCACAAAAAGGTAGGTGACCCCGGCCTGGATGCATTTTCAGAAGGCGTTGTGCTCAAGACAGATTGCTGCACTTGTACCTGATGACATGGGGAAAATAGGCGAGGGCGAACAGTTCCCAAAGTGGAATAGAGTCTTTTTTTTTTTAATTTTAATTTTTTCTTATCAGTTACATTTTATTAACTCTGTATCCCAGCCTTGTCCCGATCCCTCATTCCCTCCCAGTCCCTCCCTCCCTCATCTCCACCGTGCCCCTTGCCAAGTCCACTGATAGGGGGGACCTCCTCCCCATTCATCTGATCCTGTTTTATCAGGTATCTTCAGGACTGGCTGCAAAGCTCTCCTCTGTGGCCTAACAGGACTGCTCCTCCCTTGGGGGGGTGGGGAGGCTAAAGAGCCAGTCATTGAGTTCCTGTTAGAAATAGTCCTTGTTCCCCTCACTATGGGAAACCAATTGGTTACTGAGCTACCACAGGCTACATCTGAGTAGAGGTTCTAGATTACATTTATACATGGTCCTTGGTTGCATGTCAGTCTCAGAAAAGACCCTGTGCCCAGATATCTTTGGTCCTTGTGGAGCTCCTATCCTTTCCTCATCAGACTAACTCCCCTTCTTTCTTATGATTCCCTGTACTCTGCCAAAGGTTTGGTCATGAGTCTTTGCTTTGAAAACACTGCTAGTTAGAGTCTTTCAAATGCGCTCAGTAGACTCCTATCATATGTTCAATGCGCATCCCATCTGTCTTTCTAAAGGAAGATTGATCATCTTACCCCATGTCCGCTCTCTTGATTATCTTTTTTAGGTGTGTAGATTTCATTATGTTTATCATATCTTATAGGTCTATATAAGTGAGTATATACCGTGCAAGCCTCAACAGATACAAAAAGATTGAAATAATCCCTTGTATTCTATCTGACCACCATGGACTTAAGCTGGACCTCAACAACAACAGAAATAACAAACAGCCTACACGCACATGGAAACTGAACAACTTGTTACTCAATGACAGCTGGGTTAAGGAAGAAATAAAGAAAGAAATTAAAGACTTTATAGAATTCAATGAAAATGAAGGCACAACATACCCAAATTTATGGGACACATTGAAAGCAGTGCTCAGGGGAAAATTTATAGCACTAAGTGCCTGCAAGAAGAAATTCGTAACATCACATACAAACAACTTAATGGCCCAACTGAAAAACCTAGAAAAAAAAGAAGCAGATACACCCAAGAGGAGCAGAAGGCTGGAAATAATCAAACTCAGGGCTGAAATCAATCAATTAGAAACAAATAAAACTATTCAAAGAATCAATGAAACAAAAAGCTGGTTCTTTGAGAAAATCAACAAGATAGACAAACCCTTAGCCAAACTAACTAAAAAGCAGAGAGAATCTATCCAAATCAACAAAATCAGAGATGAAAAGGGTGACATAACTACAGACACAGAGGAAATTCAAACAATCATTAGGTCATACTACAAAAGCCTATATGCCACAAAATTTGAAAACCTAAATGAAATGGACAATTTTCTTGATAGATTCCATCTTCCAACATTAAGTCAAGATCAGGTAGAAAGACTGAACAGCCCTATATCCCCCAAGGAAATTGAAGCAGTCATTCACAGTCTCCCCTCCAAAAAAAGCCCTGGGCCAGATGGTTTCAGCGCAGAATAGAGTCTTGATGCTGGCCACCTGGTCCTGCTAGAGAGGGACTCACCAGGAAGCGTCTCCTCTGAGCTGGGGTCTCGGCCTTGCCGGCATTTATTTATTACAATTTATTCACTTTGTATCCCAGCTGTAGCCTCACCCTCGTCCCATCCCAATCCGGCCTCCCTTCCTCATCTCCTCCCATGTCCCTTCCCCAGTCCACTGATAGAGGAGGACCTCCTCCCCTTCCATCTGACCCTAGCCTATCAGGTCTCATCAGGAGTGGCTGCATTGTCTTCCTCTATGGCCTGGTCAGGCTGCTTCCCCATCACGGGGAGGTGATCAAAAAGCTAGCCACTGAGTTCATGTTAGAGACAGCCCCGGCTCCCCTTACTAGGGAACCCACTTGGAGACTGAGCTGCCACGGGTACTATACCTCTGTGTAGAGGGTGTAGATTATCTCCATGCATGGTCCTTGGTTGGAGTATCAGTCTCAGAAAAGACCTCTAGGCCCAGATTTTTTGTGGAGCTCCTGTCCCTTTCAGGTCTTTCTATCTCCCCTTTCTTTCATAAGATTCCCTACACTCTGCCCAAAGTTTAGAGTCTTTTAAGCCTGGAGCTCACCTATGTGGAAAGACTCTGGCCAGTGACCTTTGGGGCTTTCCTGTCTTTGCCTTCCTTGTGCTAGGATTATAGATAACAGCACACCTGAATTTTTTTTTAACATGGGTGCTTGGAATTTGAACTCAGTTCCTCATACTTGTGTGGCAATCATTCTCTCTACTGAGACATCTTCCTGGCCTGAACGGGATTTAAAGACAACAAAGACAGAAGTCTTTTGAGGGTATTCCAAGAGAATACCCTGGTCATCTTGGTACCAGGCAGGAAATGCCTTCTTAGAAAAGTTAGCTTAGCACTTGAATGACTTTTTTGACTTTTTCAAGTCATCTTTGTCTTAAAAACACAAATAATTCAGGTATGGTGTTCCATGCCTTTAATGCTAGCTCTCAGGAGGCAAAGGCAGGTGTGAGTTCTAATCTAGCCTGTTTTACATAGAAAATTCCAGATGGCCAGCGTTACATAGTAAGTCACTGTCTTAAAAACAAAACACAACAAACAAACAAAAAACCAAAACAACCAAACCCCCACCACCAACAACAAATATAGAAGTGCTAAGTATTTTGCTCACTTAATGGAGAATTTCCTAATTGATTTTCTTCCAATTCCAATAACTGCTAAGGTTACTAGAATAAAGAACTCCTCCTGAAGAGGGAGGAAGCCATAATGTTATTGATGTTTGGAGTGGATCTTAGGGAAAGGAACTGAGGCATGTTCAAATTCTTTTTATGTGTTTAAATTTCAGCAGCTTTACTTTCTAATTTTTTAAAAAAATCTTACCAAACAGGTACAAAGAGTGGTCTAATACTGAGCTTTCTGTTACTTACTTATTCTAACTGATAGAGACGTGGACTTCATTCAAGTGCCAAGTGCACACCTGTGTAAATGCCAAAAGGATAATAAAGCGTGTAAGAGCATGTGTGTTGAGGGGTGTGCCATAGCTTTCCACATGTCATGGCACCTTGGGGAGGAAACAATGACTCAAAGAATACCAACATGCCCATCTAGAGGCAACCATCTGATAGCAGGATCTGAGCTGGCTGGATGTGTGGGTGTCCTTAGGTGTTCTATGAAGCTTTGCTCTTGTAGGGATAACACATTCTGAATCTAGGGAACCTCAGATAACTTGGAGAATGAGCAAAAAATGGTGCCCCTTTCAGTAGAGTTAGAAGTGATTGGCTATCAGAACTAGTGTGGGGCATGTGTTTCTATACCACTTTTATCTGTGTCCATCTGCCACCCTTCTTGATTATAGGAGGAAAAAACATAATTATCATACTATTTGTATATATCTATCACCTCATTAAACCCTCACAATAGCACCAGTGGGAAGGGATCATCTTTCTTACTGCACAGACAAGGATGCTGAGCGTCGAGGGTGTCAGGTCATCTGTTCTCAAACAGGTAAGCGTCAATCGTAGGCAAACCCATGACAATATAACCATTAAACACACTGATGGCTCAGACTGTGAAATCAAACACTTATGCATCTAGTTTCTCTCATTATTTTTGTGTTCTTAGGGAAGCTAACTAACTGAGTCCTAGCTGTTTCAACTAAACACAGCTCTGATGAACATGTACTTGTAGGTCTTTGTGATGGTAAAATAGAAAAACAACTCCTGGCACAAATGAAGTAGAGACTTTGCTAGCTTCTGCTCCTGATGTAGTCAGGTAGGTCACTAAGACAGGACTCAGGTTGTCTTGTTAGAACTGGCCTTTGGAAGCAAGGAGAAATCCAGTGACCAGAGTGTAGGCAAAATATGAAATCAGAATGAGATGTGGACCCTTTTTTCGTCTATTCACCTTCTTGTTTTCATTTTAGTCATAGTTGCCAGGCTTTTTGTGTACAACTACTCCTTTTACATTTAATTGAACTCTTTGCTGCTGTGCTCCAGGAGGACCTGACTATTTAGGGCCATTGTGATTAGTTTAGGTCTAATGTGTGATCAGCTAATATAAATAGACTGGGTTGGGGGTTTTACTGATTTTTTTCATTGTGTAATTTTCGAGACAGGATCTCATAAACCCTGGCTCATCTTGGAACTCACTGTGTAGTTGAGGTTGACTGACCTTGTACTTCCTTAAAGAAAGTATTATTGTTGTTGTTGTTACTGTGTGCTTATAATATGTGAATGCCAGCATGTGCCTGCCATGGCTTATGTATGGAGGTTCAGAAAACAATTTTGTGGATTAGTCCTCTCTTTTTCCACCTTTTAGTGGGCTCTAGCGATTCAATCAGCTCATTAGGCTGGCTTGGTAAACACCTTGGCTGGATGAGTCATCTAGCTGGCCCTGACCTTGAATTTCTCCGTTTTTACCTCCACCTCCCAGCTGTTGAAATGACATTAGTACACTAGTATATCTGATTTTATGCCACCCTGGGGATCGAACCCAGTGGTTTTTGGATGCTAGTCAAGTGTTGTACCAACTGAACTATATATCTAGTCCCAAGGTTTGAGACATTTTAAGGAGATACCATCTTTCCATTGGGCCTGATTACGTAGGACAATATAGGAGGAAGGAGGAGAAGCCATTTAGTGAGTCAAAGAGAAGCAACTTAGGTGGCAAAGTCAACTTGGAAAAGTGGTCACCTAAGCATTGAGCCAACAGAACTCCAAAGACACAGTATGAGGCAACTAGGAATTAAACCATCTGTGTTCCTGGTTGAGATATTTCCTTCATGCACTTTATAACTGCATACTTTGATCCTTAATACTAAAGCATCTTTCTCAATTAACACCTGGAAATGTCCAAACAATGAAGTGAACTTTATGTGGTCCACAGTGGATAAGATAAAGGTTTCACAGACTGCCAAACAAGGGTCAGCTTCCCACAGTGTCTATCGGTAAGGCTGGAGGTTTAGCCATTAAGAGCAATGGCTGCTCATTCTGAGGACCCAAGTTGAATTTCCAGCACCCATAACCATCTGTAACTCCAGTTCCACGGCATCCAACACTTTCTTCTTCTAGCCTCTGCTGGCACCAGACATGCATGTATGCCCATACATGTAAAAATAAAGAAATATTTAAAGGAAATGAAAGGGAATACAGTTTCTTTCTGTTGATGTTTTTATTTCCTCCCCTTCAAATGTATTTCTGGAGAACTTAATCGCTGCTTGAGCTTGCAAACATACTATTTCATAGGTTAATTTATAAATGACAGATGATTTTATGCTTTACCTGCAAGATTTAAAGAGCCATGGTGTCTTACACTGTGTGAGATGGGATTGCTGGAACATGGTTTAATGTGGATTGCATTGTTCTATTTCTAACCAACAGTTCATGTTCATTTCCTGACTCTTGATAGAGCCCTTTATCTCATAACTTATTCAGAACAGCAAGTATTGTGTTTGCAGTACAGCCCCCAACCTAGCGCACAGCAAGGCTACAGCACTGTACAGGAGGTGGAATGTATGAAAGTGTCCTTGGGAATCAGCAAAAAGGTCAAGGGCTGGGCCAGGAGGTAGAAAACCCAGGCTGTGATTTCAGCAATGTGAGGCAGACTTCATCAACCCACATTTCTTTCCCCAGAGCCAAAAATAATATGCTGAAATTGGTTTATTTCACTTGGCTGTGGCAAAGAGTATTGGGAGGCAAAGTCTCAAAACACAAAAAGCATTTGGGAAAAAAGTCATCATTTTGCTTATAGGATCAAGAATTCACACTGATGGATGTGATCACATGAAGAAATTGTGTTACTAGGAACTCATAGTTAATTTGAGTAAACTCTGGGGTGTATCCCAAGGACTTTTCGTGCTCTACACTTTCTTTATCTCTGCAGAATGTGTTTGCACGCAGTTCTGTGTAGCCAGTGCTTTCATTGACTGCTAATCAGTGCACTAATTCACTGCTTATTTCCAGAGTGCTTTTACTATGTGTTCAGCACTACAGATACCAAAGAGGACCAAGCATGGTTGTTCTTTCACTGAGCTGCTACAAACGTTCACCACATGCCAAGCAGTAAGAAAGTAAAGTGGGCCTGCAGACCAACAGCTGAGTTTGTTAGACAAAGAAGTGCAGACCCACCTTAGACAAACTGAATCAAAATTCACACATTAACAGGATTCCCAGTACTTTGTGTGCTTTTGAATGTGAGAACACCAGTTTTAAGAAAGCCTGTGACAGGATAGGGAGATTGCTGGGAAGAAGAACACTTGCTTTGTGAGTATGAGGGCCTGGGTTTGGATCCACAGTACCTGTGTAAGACTAGTGTGGCTACATGTCCCTGTAACTCCAAAATTGGGGGGATGAGGATCACTGGAGCTTATTTTTAGCTGGTCTAGGAAAAAAAAACCCAGAAAGCTCCAGGTTTTTGAAAGACACCTTTTCTTAAGGAAACAAGGCAGAGAGAACTAGAGAATGACACAAGAAGTCTTCTTCTGGCTGCCACACACACACACACACACACACACACACACACACACACCTGCACACACACACTCATGCACACACAAGCACCTGCACACACACAGCCCTACGCACACACCTGTACGCACACCCATGAGTACACCTCTCTCCAACACAGCCACCAGAAGAAAAAAGAACAAAAAGAGCAAGCTTGCAGTACAGAGCGATCTACTTGAAAAAAAAAAAATGAATGAGTAGTTGAGAAGCTTGGCTGCCTCTGCTCTGATACTTGGATGGAATTGAAACAAGTCACTTATCTATATTAGGGCTAAGCGTGTGATTTCAAAGCAGAAATAATGGTATCTTCTCTGCCTTCTTCATGTGCTATTGTGAAAAACCGAATGGAAAAGTGGTTATAAATTGTTAGTTCCATCTGAAAGTTAGACATGGCTGTTGTATCATTTCAAGTTTGGAGAAATGTCCATGTATCAGGCTTTACATCCTTGCCCAAGAACTGGGATTTAATTCTAACTTAAAAAATTCCCATTATGCTTCTTTGTAGGGGCATTTTTATTTTCCACTTTTCAGAGGAATAATAGACTTATTCTGGGCCAATCTGGTCAGGCTCCAGGGCTCTTAATCTCCAAGTATATAGAAATTATCTGTGACAAACATTTTACGTTCAGTTCATTTCAGTGAAACCAATCAAGTGCTTGAGCACAGATCATGCTTACTTTGTTTCCATCCTCAAGTGAAGCTTAGATTGGGGTTGGGATAAACAAAATTATCCATTGTACGGTAGTGTATGCTCATGGGTGTTATGAGTCTTATATAAAAAAAACAAATGAAGTCACAGGTATATTTGTAAAACAGAAGCTTTTATTTATTTTTTTTCTATACACATATATGAATTTTATTTTATTTATTTTTTTTGAATTTTATTTTTTTCTTATCAGTTACATTTTATTAACTCTGTATCCCAGCCGTGTCCTGCTCCCTCATTCCCTCCCAGTCCCTCCCTCCCTCCTCTCCACCGTGACTGATAGGGGGGACCTCCTCCCCATTCATCTGATCCTGTTTTATCAGGTATCTTTAGGACTGGCTGCGAAGCCCTCCTCTGTGGCCTAACAGGACTGCTCCTCCCTTGGGGGGTGGGGAGGCTAAGGAGCCAGTCATTGAGTTCCTGTTAGGAATAATCCTTGTTCCCCTCACTATGGGAAACCAATTGGTTACTGAGCTACCACAGGCTACATCTGAGCAGAGGTTCTAGGTTATATCCATACATGGTCCTTGGTTGAATGTCAGTCTCAGGAAAGACCCTGTGCCCAGATATATTTGGTCCTTGTGGAGCTCCTATCCTTTCCCCATCAGACTAACTCCCCTTCTTTCTTATGGTTCCCTGTACTCTGCCAAAGGTTTGGTCATGAGTCTTTGCTTTGAAAACACTACTAGTTAGTCTTTCAAATGCACTCAGTAGACTCCTGTCATATGTTCAATGCACATCCCATCTGTCTTTCTAAACAAGGATTGATAATCTTCCCCCATGTCTGCTCTCTTGATTATCTTTTTTAGGTGTGTAGATTTCATTATGTTTATCATATCTTATAGGTCTATATAAGTGAGTATACCGTGTTTGTCTTTCTCCTTCTGGGATATTTCACTCAGGATGATCTTTTCTAGATCCCACCATTTGTCTGCAAATTTCATGATTTCCTCCTTTTTGATTGCTGAGTAGTATTCCATTGTGTAAAAATACCACAATTTCTGTACCCTTTCCTCCGTTGATGGACATCTGGGTTGTTTCCAGGTTCTGGCTATTACAAATAAAGCTGCTATAAACATGGTTGAGCAAATATCCCTTTTGTGTACTTGAGCAAACTTTGGGTATATACCTAGCAGTGGTATAGCTGGGTCTTGGGGAAGCACTATTCCTAATTGTCTTAGAAAGCGCCAGATAGATTTCCAGAGTGGTTGTACCAGTTTACATTCCCACCAGCAGTGGAGGAGGGTTCCCCTTTCTCCACAACCTCTCCAGCATGTGTTGTCACTTCAGTTTTTCATCTTGGCCATTCTGATGGGTATAAGGTGAAATCTCAGGGTCGTTTTGATTTGCATTTCCCTGATGGCTAATGAGGTTGAGCATTTCTTTAAGTGTTTCTCTGCCATTCGATATTCCTCTGTCGAGAATACTCTGTTTAGCTCTGTTCCCCATTTTTTAATTGGATTACTTGGTTTGCTGCTTTTCAGCTTCTTTAGTTCTTTGTATATACTTGATAGTCCTCTGTTAGATAAAGGGTTAGTGAAGATTCTTTCCCAATCTGTAGGCAGGCGTTTTGTTTTGATGACAGTGTCCTTTGCTTTACAGAAGCTTTTCAGTTTCATGAAGTCCCATTTATTGATGGTTGCTCTTAGAGCCTGTGCTGTTGGTGTTCAAAACAGAAGATTTATAAACCAAAACAACACAATAGGTTAACAAATTTTTATTACTGTTTATTGAGAAAAAAATCTGGGTAAGAATGTTACAAGACTTCCACAGATATTAGAAAAATTTTGTTAAACCATTAGAAGGCCAGTTTTCAATGGGAACAAGCATCTTCTCTTAGCCAGGAAGGCTCAGGACACAAGTCCATAAGAGCAGGAGTTTGTTTCTTCTCCATGATCTCTGAGGTTCCCAGATATATATTGTTTTACTTCTTTCAGTAAAATAACTTTTGATTTGTTTCTACACTAGGAAAAATTGCTGGGTGAAATCAGAGTAGGATTTTGATGAGGAAAACCATTTCAGGGTTCAGTTGGCAAGAATGAAAGCTGAGGGCACTTCTGTATCCCATAGCTGCTCCTGCCTTGCCCCTCTTGATCACTGTTAAACTCAGTGTTAAGACAGCAAGGGAATGTATTTGGTGGAGCAGGAACCTTTCACCAATGCTAGCCAGTGGGAAATCAGTATGGAGAATGATGTTTCAGTACTGAACATATCAGCACAGGGACAATCACTAGTGAGGTTTCTTCCATGAAAGGTTAATCTGCTCCCCCCCCCCATCCTCCAAAAAACTTTAAATCCCTAGCTGACCCATTACATTATGTTTTGCTTTTGAAATGAATTAATTTGTTTTTTGTTTGTTTGTTTGTTTGTTTTTTAGTTAAACAGAAACTGGAGATTTCCTGCCTTTTATTTAGCTCATTCTCATCTAGGTAAGGCCTAGAAAACTGAAGTCACAGAAAAATGGCTGTGACAGAAAACCACACTCTTTTTTTAAAATTAATTACACTTTATTCACTTTGTATCCCCCCATAAGCCCCTCCCTCCTCCCCTCCCGATTCCATCCTCCCACCCCCTTCTTCATGCATGCCCCTTTCCAAGTCCACTGATAAGGGAGGTCCTCCTCTCCTTCCTTCTGATCTTAGTCTTTCAGATCTCATTAGGAGTGGCTGCATTGTCATCTTCTGTGGCCTGGTAAGGCTGCTCCCTCCTCAGGGGGTGGTGATCAAAGAGCAGGCCAATCAGATTATGTCAGAGGCAGTCTCTCTTCCCATTACTATGGAACCTACTTGGACACTTAACTGCCATGGGCTACATCCGTGCACGGGTTCTAGGTTATCTTCATGCATGCTACTTGGTTGGAGTATGAGTCTCTGGGAAGATCCCTGTGTTCAAATTTCTGGTTCTGTTGCTCTCCTTGTGAAGTTCCTGTCCTCTCCAGCTCTTATTATTTCCCACTTCTTACATAAGATTCCAAGCACTCTGCCCAACAGTTGGCCATAAGTCTCAGCATCTGCTTTGATAGTCTGCAGGGCAGAAACTTTCAGGGCTCTCTGTGGCAGGTTTCTAGGTTGTTTCCTGTTGTCTTCTTCTTCTGATGTCCATCCTCTTTGCTTTTCAGGATGGGGATTGAGTGTTTTAGTCAGGGTCCTCTCTCTTGATTACCTTCTTTAGATGTACAGGTTTTAGTAGGTTTATCCTATGTTATATGTCTATATGAGTGAGTATATACCGTGTGTGTCTTTCTGCTTCTGGCACAGCTCACTCAAGATGATCCTTTCCAAGTCCCACCATGAAAGCCGGAGGCTGCAGAGGAGAAAGAATGCTTTTTTAGTATGCACAGAGTTGCCCAGAACTTGGTGGTGGGCACACGTTGTAATCCCAGTGCTCAGGAGATGGAGGCAAGAGAATCAAGAGTTTAGTTGTTCCCAACAATGTACCGAATTCCTTGATTTCCTGAGACCCTGAGATTTCACCCATCATAATGGCCAAGATGAAAGACTCAAATGAGAACACATGCTGGAGAGGTTGTGGAGAAAGGGGAACCTTCCTCCACTGCTGGTGGGAATGTAAACTGGCACAACCACTCTGGAAATCAATCTGACACTTTCTCAGACAACTAGGAATAGCGCTTCCTCAAGATCCAGCCATACCACTCCTAGGCATATATCCAAAAGAGGCTCAAGTACACAATAAGGACATTTGTTCAACCATATTTGTAGCAGCTTTATTTGTAATAGCCAGAAGCTGGAAACAGCCCAGATGCCCCTCAACTGAAGAATGGATGCAGAAATTGTGGTACATCTACACAATGGAGTATTACTCTGCAATGAAAAAATAAGGAAATCATGAAAACCATACTCTTGTAGATCAAGTTTCTTCAACTATCCTAGATAGTCTCCGGGATAGCAACTACAGAGATCCAAGAGTGAGAAGATCAGAGTCACCTTTTAGATGCTCCAAAATAATCACCGTTTCTTTCTGGAATCACTGCTCTAGTTCCCATGTGATTAGGTGAATTTGTAACTAGATAAATGTGTCTTCCTTCTCTGTAATTATGCCCTTCTTTATCGATCTTTTCTACTACTTTGTTTGTTTGTATTGTTATCTTCAGTTTTTGTCAACTTGACACAAATTAGAGTCACCTGCGAAGAGGGAATTTCAATTGAGAGTTGCCTCCATTAGGTTGGCCCATGGACCTATCTGTGGGACATTTTCTTGATTAATGATTGATTTGAGAATGCTCAGAGTACTATGAGTTATGCCACTTTTGGGCATACAGCCCTTGGTTGTGTAAGAAATTAAGCTGAGCAAACAAGCCGTGGAAAGCAAGCAAGAAAGAAACATGACTCCATGGTCCCCATATAGTACTGTCTCCAGGTTCCCGCCTTGATTTACTACCTTGCTTACCTTGATGATGCTCTGTAATCATCTCTAAGCCAAATAAAGTCTTTCCCATCTTGAATTGGCTTGGGCCATTGTTTTATCATAGGAAAAGCCTAAACTTGTGGTGTTATCTTACTTGGGGTAAAAGTGCATGACCTCTACCCAAGACCCTTCAGCAACAAGCCAAAGCACTTCTCCTCATTTTTATTACAAACTTTTCAAGGTAGAAATGGATGTTCTCATTAAAATCTTTTTCTCATAATTGTCATTTTATTTCCTCCCATAAGTAGGCATTCAGTACTTGCTGTATATTAGGCAACAGACAAAACTGGTTTTTTCTCTCATCAATTCTTTTTTATTTGCCAGGCAACCAGATAATAAGTAAACCATCAAAATGAGTTAATTCTCAGTAAGAATTGGAAAGGCAGTTTGGGAGTTATCAGGCTGGAGTAAAGGCAAGGTGTTCTTGTTTCCAGAGTGGCTAGGTGACTGCTCATTGAGGCTATGATATATGGTTCAAGACCAGCACTTTAAGAAGAGGCTAGATCTACCTTCCATTGTGTCTCTAGAAAATATATAAATATATGAGGCCCCTGAAGCAAAGAGAAGCCATCTGTAGCCCTCAACTTTTTTTGTTCTTTTAGGAAGGACTTTCCACAGGGAAATTCTCATTCACATGATGCCAATAGCGTTTTCTGACAACATATACAAATTAACATCTATAAACAGAAGCTGATGCCTGTAGTGTTATCTATGTGTCAGTCTCTGGTCTGAGCACTTTAGCTATAGTAACTCATTTAATTTTTGCAAGAACCCTGTATAGCAGGTACTCTTGTGATCCCTATCTTATGGACAATAAAAAGGCACCTGTGGTAAATTTACACACTTATAAATATGTAGAAAATTGTGACGTCTGAATATGTAACATTGTTTCAATAAAAGCTTCAAACATGGATTCTAGTCCCATGGGATATGATTTATTAATCATTAAACTCATTTTTTGTAGAATGAGCCAAAGGCTTCCACTGTTACGGAGAAAGATGCTGTATCAAGATAATTTATTCTTGTTAAAGAATGTAATAAAGCAAGGGAGAGGTTTCCAGCCTTTAATTATTAAACAGTGAAATAGAACTTCAGACAAAAGGCCCAGATGCAATTTATATTATAATGTTTTATGTACAGATGTCAAGAAAGATGGCTCAAGATAAAGTTTATAGTGCTTAAGAGAGGTTTCACAGTCCTTACCTTAGAGATGTAGGGCTGTCTTTGTCTTTCTAGAGACCTATTTTTGTCTCAAGGACCAACATAATGAAATATTTGGGGTAGCTTGATCAGAAAGATCAGATGTAAGATGCCTTTAGGACTGAATATATGGCTTTTATGGTAAAATTTCAAGCTCATCTTTTCTTTTACCATTTTATGGTATTTGTCTTTTCTTCATGAACATGCCTAAGAATTCATTTTCTGGGAGCCACCAAAATCATGCAATTGCTCTTTTTCCAACTTCTTAAAGTTTGTAAATTTAACTCGGAAACATTTTCAGTTTATTTTTCCAGTTACACCTTTACTCTATTTCTCAAAAGTAAAAATATATATATATATATATATATATATATATATATATATATATATATATATATATCTTACAAAACAACAGTTGCTCACAGATAAAATAAAAGCTACTGCCCATCTGTCACCATTGGTCTTTGAAAACCACAATTTGTTTTTCTAATTTCTCTTCAACTTTTGACATGCAACTCAAAACAACTTTTCACAGGCAGGTGATACTGTTATTTCCAATATTGTCTGCAAACTGTATGAAGGCACTGGATCAAAATGGAAGTTCAGATGGCTGGTTTTTTTTTTTTTCCCCATGATAATTGCTGCTTTGGTGGTATTACATGTGAGCACAACCATTTATTTCATCTTTAAATGAAGAACTAATCTAAATTAAAATCTAAGACCAATAGCTCACTTTTAAAGCCACAGGGCATTCTCAATAGGGTAGAGAAGCTGAATTTTCTGTAGTAGCCTAACGTAGGCCTATTCGACTTCTTTATGGCGACATTTTTTTGCATGAATATATTAGAAGTATCAGAGAGGCCAATTGTAAATATTTCTAGATACCTGACTTCTTCTCTTAGTGCAGTCTTTCCTTTGAAGGACACTATTGTTTTCATTTAATATGTAAAACTAACTCCTTATGTCTTTTATTACCGGGAATGGGGTGAAAATTTGAGTTGTTTATCTTTACTCAGCTAGCAGAGATGTTACATTTGAGTAAATTTATAGAACAAAAACAGCATAAATGATTCAGTGGCTAGTGATTTGAAGACAGAATGTTCTATTGGAATTAAGATAAATGACCCTGAGCCTCTGAAATAGACCTAATGTCCATGAGGGTTCGGCTTTGGCACAAGTCAGTCATGGCTGTTCTCTTCTGTTTTGTTCTGTAGCAAATACAGAAATTCTGATTATAATAGTACAAATTAGTGCTAGATTGATGATGGCTCAGGGGTTAAGAGTACTTCCAAAGGACCCAGACTCAGTTCCCAACACTTACAACCTCTTTTAATTTCAGCTCCTGGGAAATCCAGTGCCTCCCCTACTCTTCATGGATACCTGAATACATGTGGCATACAAACAGGCATAGATAAAAATAAATAAATAAGAGTACAAACCAGATTTTGATTACTGTATGAGAGTTATAGGTCCTGAAAAAGTTTCCCACAGGCGATACAGAAGAGAACAGAAACTTGAATATGATACCTAACCAATGAAAGGTGAGGGTGCTTTCTATGCATCTCCTCAGAGTTCCAGTACATTCAGAAACCATCTCACAACGTTAACTGTTATCGCTCTCACCCTTCGCTCACCTGCTTTGTGCAGGGGCAATATGGAGACTTGCATTGGGATTGGAATTCTGCAAGAAATTGTCCTTTTTTTTTTTATATCTTCATAATTCATCCTGATTTTACAAGGGAGAAAATAAGAAAGAGGGCTTCTTGACTAATACCAGCATTCTGGATAGCAGTTTCCCTCGGACTTGCCTCATCCATTTCAGCCAAAGAGGAAGCTGAAGGGCATGAGGGAAGAATCACTTCAGGTATCACGGTGCGATATTACTCTGACCATCTGTTCAGCCATTCCTCCCTGCACTGTAATAGACAATCTCCCAACCCACACCACATCGTTTGCTCCCAAGCCTGGGCATTACCATAGGTTTTGTTTCACACGGCTTGTATATGTAACATCTTATCCTTAAAATGTCCATAGAATTTCAGGGTTATTGTAGAAATTGTGGTACTGAGAAGGTGAAGTGTATATTTAGATTAAAATAAAGGGTTTTAATGCATGAATCTGGTAAGGTCGTGAGATGTCAAATCAATATAGAGCAACTTTTGGATTTCTGCCCACTGACAAAGTTCTGAGTAGGAAAATAAAAAATAACATTAACAACATTATTAAAAATGAGAAAAACATTAACAATAAACTTAAGAAAGGAAGTAATAAGATTAATCATTGAAAAGATTAAATATTGATGAAAGAAAGTGTGTAAAACACAAATAAATACAAATGAATCTTGAGATCATGAGTCAACAGAATTAATATTGTTCAAATGATCACCTTACCCAAAGATGCATAAAGCAGCTCTCTGAGGGTTAAGGCTTTGGGTTTAGTTTTAAGCCCCATATCTTGTCCCATCTCTGCTTTCTGACTCACCCAGGCATAAACAAGCATCTTGCTGTCACACATCAAAGTCTCTCCCACTGTCATGACTTCTCTGCCAGGCTAGACTGCAGCCTCAAACTGTGAGCAAAAATAACCCTTTTCTTTTTACATTGTTTTATGTTGTTGGTCACAGCATGAGACAAGTACCTAATACATTCACAGTAGCTGAGATGTGGAAGCAATCTCCATGTCCACTGATGGATAAATGGATAAAAAAATAATAGTATTTAGAGAAAATTGTAAGAACATGTATTATGAAATATCATCATGAACCCCTTTATTTTGTATGCCAACAAAAACATTGATGAAATATAGAATAAAATATTGTATATGTATACAACGAGATGTTCTTCAGTCTTGAAAAAGAGGGAATCCTGTTGTATGATTCTGAATTTCCCAAATTACAAAATGGATTCTTTTTTTTTTTTTTTTTTTTACAAACTACATAGCTAATAGAAGGGTAATATCCAAAATATATTAAAAACTTAAGAAAATAATCCAATTAAAAATTAGATATAAATCTAAACAGAGAAGTCTCAAAAAAGAAAACTCAAATGGCTGAAAAATATTTGAATGTTCATCATCCTTAGTCATCAGGAAAATGCAAATCAATATTATTTTGAGATTTCATATTTTTAAAAATATTTATTTATTTATTACAATTTATTCCCTTTGTATCACCACTGCAGCCCCCTCCCTCATCTCCTCCCTAGTCTCTCCTACCCTCTCTCTTCTCTTCTACTTCCTACCCTCCTCTCTTCCCTTATGCCCCTCCCCTAGTCCACTGATAGAGGAGGACCTCCTCCCCTTCCATCTGACCCTAGACTATCATGTCTCACCAAGCATGGCTGCATCATCTTCTTCTGTGGCCTGGCAAGGCTGCACCCCCCAGGAGGAAGTAATCAAAGAGCAGGCCACTGAGTTCATGTTAGAGACAGTCCCTAACATCTTACACATATCAGAATGGCCAAATGATAGTTAATGCTGGCAAAGGTTTGGAGTAGGGGAACACTCATCCATTGCTGGTGGGAGTGCAAAGCTCTTATAACTACCATGGAATCAGTCTGGTGGTTCATCAGGAAGAAGGAAATAGCTCTTCCCCAAGATCTGGCTAAACCATTTTTGGGCATATACCTAAAGGACACTTCATCCTACTACAGATACACTTCTTATCCTGTTCATTGTTGCTCTATTTATAAGAGCCAGAAACTCCAAACAACCTAGATATTCATGGATGGATGAATGGATAAAAAAAATCTGGTACATTTACACAATAGATTATTACTCTGCCATTAAAATTGAAATCATGAAATTTGCGGATAAATGAATGGAACTAGAAACAGTGATCCTGAGTGAGGTAGCCCATACCCAGAAGACTTTATGGTATGTATTTACTTATATATGGAAGTTAAGTCATTGATAAGCAAGCTACAATTGGTAGAACCACAGTGTAAGAGGTAGTCGGGAAAGACAGCTTTTCCTAGGAAGGGGAAATAGAATAGGTAGTTATTCTAATAGGTAGTTAGTCTCCCCATGTCATAGTTTTGGTTATCTTGATACAAACCTGGATATACCTGGGAAGAGGAATTGCCTCCATCAGACTGGTCTGTTGGCATGCTTGTGGGGCATCTTCTTAATTGCTAAGTGATGAAGGAGGGCCTAGCTCACTGTGAGTGGAGTCATCCTTGGTGGCTGGATTGGAGCTGTATAAGAAAGGTAGCTACATAAGCCAGAACATGGAAGTGAGTGCTCTTGCATGGCCTCTGGCTAAGTTCCTATTCTAGGTGTCTGCCTTGGATTCCCTGCATGATACGTTGTAATCTGTAAACAGAAGTAAACGCTTTTCACCCCAAGTTGCTTTCGGTCACCATAGCAACAGAAAGCAGCCCAGGACATCATCTAATCTGCCTTCCCCCACATGCTTACATCAGGATGCCACCCACTATTACATACTCAGGGGAGGGATGGCTCAGCACCACTGCCACAAAGACAGTTAATCCCCAAAAGTTGCCCAAATAAATAGATTTTCTTAATAAGTCAGTCACATGCTGGTATTTTTTTGTCCTAGTAGTAGAAACTGGACTAAAAAAACCTAAAATATAAAACATCACTTAAGCAAGTTAGTAAGTTCTAGAGCTGTTGTATATAGCATTGCAACTTTAGTGAGCTATGCTATATTATATACCTAAAGATTTTAAGGGTGGTCATTATCTTTTATTTACTACAATAAATCAAAAAGCTAAAATGTAAGATGCCATTGCAGTATAGTCCAAGATGTAAGGAATATTATAGAAATGGAATCAAGGGTGTTAGAACAGTGCCCATTTACAGATGATGTGGTTTTATTGGCTATTTATAGAGTAAAGTTACTTACTTACAAGCAAATACCTCAAGTAATGGTGGTGACTTTTGGATAGGTACAGACTTGCTTTGGATGGCTGCAGCATTCTATGTGGGAAAATGAAATTAAGAGAGTGACTTCTCCTGCAACAGTGAGGCATTGACATCCTTTAATAATACTAACCTGCCAAGAGAGCCTGTGGAGTGCTAAACATTGTTCTACGTAGTATTCACACATTACGTCATTTAATTCTTCCAGATATCTTGTAAATTAAATATTATCATGGACATTTACCTTTTGCATATAAGGAAACAAATTAAGCTACTTTCTCAAAAATGCAGAACTGAATTTGGAGATCAGGCCTTCTGCTTATGCCTCTGACAGCCACCGTATGGCTGTTCCCGTCTTGTTACCCAAACTCTTGTCATTGACCCATTTAGCTCCATCACTGTTGAGTTCTGGAAGTTCCAAAAGCTGTCTTCACTAAATCTGGGTTTCACAATAAAAACGCAGAGTCTCGTGAGGTCTTCTGTGTCCTGTTGAAGACCATGCTCTTCCCCTGTAAATTAATCCCACAGAGGTCCATTCTGCTCCTTGGGTTTTTTTCTCTGCTTTAGTGGGTCATAATGGAATTCACCTTGTGACTAGACACGACTATATATCGTTGGGATTCACACCCCACGAGAGGGGCTGGCTGGGAGAATTCACTGCGCCAGCTTTAGCACTGGGCATTTTGCTTTGTGTAGAGGAGCAGGACATTAGAGTGGATTCCTGAGGAGTTTCTCTGGGCTCTGTAAGAAGGCAGAATGCTTCACCACCGCTTTCACCCTCACTGTTTGATGCTTGTCATTCAGATTTTAGCCATGCTCCTCTGGGCCATAGTTTTAATAGATGGCACCAGAATATGACAACATTTAAACTTTCTCATTTATTCAGTTGACACTGAGACTAAAGGTCTACTCCCCAACCAAATGAATGCATGTTTTAAAAATGTCACCTAGCTGATTGAATGCAATGCATAAACTGACATCAAAATGAGACTAATGGATGACATTTGCATAAATAGTCTATCAATATTAAAATAACATTGAAGAAACTTTAAACGCAACATTAATTAGAAACCTGAACTAATTTCATTATTAGCCATTGATACCCTTGAAACATGATCATACAACTTAAAATACTGAAACAGAAGTTTGTAAGTTTTATTTTATGTGTAGAATAATATAATAATTTCATGAAATAAGGCAATATTTTATTTTTAAACCTGTACTTTTTAAAATAAATATTTTATTTTATTATTTTAACAGTTTTTAAACAGATAATTCATTCACCTGTCACAAAGTTTGCTTGTCTTAAGCATAAAATACAAAGATTATTATTAAGTTCATAAAATTATGTTATATTACCAAATTACAATTTTAGAACAGAATGTAAAAATTTGTTTTCTGAGACACGGTTTCTGTGTGTAGCCTTGGCTGTCCTGGACTCACTTTGTAGACCAGGCTGGTCTTGAACTCACAGAAATCCACCTGCGTCTGCCTCCTGAGTGCTGGCATTAAAGACGTGTGCTACCATGCCTGGCTGGCTATAACATTCTTAATGTGCCTCAAATACAACAAGTTAATGACTTTAATTCCTTAATTTGTTGCTAGGCCAGAGAAAAGACACTGAAAATATTAGAGACAAGGTATTGCTACATAGCTCAGCCTGGTCTTGAACTTGTGACCCACTAGCCCTAGTATCCTGAGTGCGGGTGTTACTCTTGTGTGTTGCCAGACTCAGCTTCTGATGAATGATTTCTCCTCTCCTCTTCCCTCCCCTCCCTGCCTCTCCCCTCCTCTATTCTCCCTTCCCATCCCCTCTCCTCTCCTCCCCTCCCTTCCCCTCTGCTTTCCTCTCCTTTCTTCTTCTCCCCTGTCCTCGCTTGCCACCTCCATCTCTCTCTCCTCCACACCACCTGTATGTCTGCGGTATTACAAATTAAATCCGGGAGGGTCCAAGATGGCGGCACCGGGAGAACACCATGTCTGAGAAGCGGGACAACACACTTCGTGCAGCGACCAGGAGACTGAACTCTGGACCCTAAAACAACAGCGATCGATCGTGTTTCCCAGGTGAGGGGAGGCTCCCACGGCGTGGGAATCGGTCGGGTCCACTCTCGGCTGCCCAGCCAGAACCCGGAAGAGAACCCGGCTAACGCGGGCTTTGGGTCTCCGGGCTGGTGCCGCAAGCCTGCGTGTCCCGATCACTTTCCCAGGCTGATTGGTGGGCACAAGGGTGCCTGAGGCTGAGAGTCCCAGTTGCAAAAAAAAAACCCACGGGGAAGCAAAGTTGCCAGACTGGTCATGGGTCACCCAGTCTTGCCCTGGAAGGTCTCTCTAACTGCAGGTACCCGCCGCCATCACAAGTGAGCTCCCACCACGCAGGGATTACAGCTGCGCAGCTGCACGCCCAGCTCAAAATCCCTACTCCCTCTTCGGAGGAGGCATCCAGCAGAATCTGCCACAGACCACATTGTCTGTACCCCAACCCGAGATCGGGGCTGAGAAAACCCAATCCTTTCGGGCACTCCCCCAAACGCCGCCATGACCCTGCCGCAGCAGAGCAGAAGGATAAAGACGTGCACAGCGGCTTCAGAGTGCTGGAACTCCAGTGCTGCCGGCCGCTCCTAGCAAACAAACTTCAGCTTGGGATCTGGGACTGTGGTCATTCTACACGTCCTGAGATTCTCCTGGGTCCAGCGCAATAAGGTCTAGCAGCAAGTTCTATCACCGGCGTCCCCCCACCCCCGACCCCTGGCAGAGAAACGCCTGCTCAGGGCTCAGGATCCGACTGAGAAGCCCCAACCCCTGCTGGCACTCCCCTGAGAGCACCTCCATAAGCTTGCCCTAGCAGAGGAGAAGGTCAGAGGGGAAGGACAGAGAGGCAGCCTGCCAAGGACACAGCACCCTCTCTCCAGCTCACCCAGCGGCCCCTAGCAGAGAAACCCAAGCTCTGGATCTGAGGACACTCAACCCTACCTGGTACTATCTTGGGATCAGCAAACATAGATTCTACCGCTAGTCTGCTTCTGGCAGAGAGATCTGGGCCTGGGATCTGGGATTGAGTACACTCATCCTAACTCTTTCCCGCACCACCCAGGGACCAGTCAACATAACCCCTCCTGGCAGAGGGAAAGGACAAAGAGGCAGCACACAGGAAAGGTGGACACCGAGTCCTGCGGCCACAGTGTCACAGAGCTGACTGTTAGCCTACCCGTGCACTTCCGCAGCAGGACCAAAACAGAGAGTAGTGAGCAAGGGGAACCCCTGTGCATTCCAACTGGTCCTGCAAGAGAGTGAGTGAGCCTTCTAGGGAGAGATTGCCCCAGACCTAGGGCCTCTCCACAGAAGCAACCAGACGAGATCCCTGCCACCCACACCCCTAGTGTGGGCATCATAGGGATTCTTGGGATAACGACCCCAACACTGAAGCCTCTGCCTTGCGGGTCCACCAGGGTAATCCAGGCAAACAATCCATGGATCTCAGTCAGAACTGCGTAATAGTGGCTTGTAGGCCACTGCAATAGTCAGAGAATCCGCGCATGCATACTGCACCCGCTAAAAGCGCACGCGAATAGCACCAGCGTCACATTCTTTACTTAGGCAAAACTGAAAACACAGTGCACACTCCCAAAGCAGTGAACCTATCTCACACAGAAAGAGAGGATCATAGCCCAAACTACAATCTTGAGGAACAACCAGTGAGGATTATAAATAACCAGATGACTAGAGGCAGACGTAAGAACACTCCCAACAAAAATCAGGACATAATGACCTCGCCAGCAACCCCACAAAACAATGGACACTTCAATTCACTAGATACACAAGAAAACAACCTCAAAACTATGTTTCTCCAGCTATTAGAGGCCCATAGAGATGAAATGAACAAAGCCCTCAGAGAAATAACCAAAGAAATTGAGAATAACCAAGAGGAAACAAATCGTGCTCTCAGAGAAATGACCACGAAAATTGAGGCAAACAGAGAAGAAATGCACAAAGCTCTCAAAGAAATGTCCACACAAATGAAGGCAAATAAAGAAGAAATAAACAAAGCTCTCATAGAAATACAGGCAATTATACCCAAAGAAGTAGAGGCACAATTAGTGATACATAGAGAGGAAAGAGACAAAAAAATAGAAGCTATCATTGAAAAGCAGGAGTCCACAATCAAACAGATGAAGGAAATGGTGCAAGACATGAAAACAGAATTAGAATCAATAAAGAAAACACAAATAGAGAAAAACCAGAAGCTGGAGAACATAGAGAAAAGATCAGGAACTACAAAGGTAAGCATCACCAACAGAAGAAAAGAAATG
Organism: Psammomys obesus; assembly: GCF_907164565.1. Lineage (NCBI taxonomy): Eukaryota > Metazoa > Chordata > Mammalia > Rodentia > Muridae > Psammomys > Psammomys obesus. The sequence continues at coordinate 24,585,643 of NW_026596079.1, read as the reverse complement.
GAAGAAAGAATCTCAGGAGCCGAAGATACACTTGCAGAAATTGACACGTCTCTCAAAGAAAAAATAAAATCAGAAAAGTTCCAAATACAAAACATCCAAGAAATCAAGGGATATCATGAAAAGACAAAACCTAAGAATAATAGGAGTAGAAGAAAAAGAAGACATCAGGCTCAAAGGTCCAGAAAATATTTTCAAGAAAATTATAGAAGAAAACTTTCCCAACTTAAAGAAGGAGATGGCCATAAACATACAAGAGGCCTACAGAACACCAAGTAGACTAGACCAGAAAAGAAATTCTTCACGTCACATCATAGTCAAAACACTGAACTTACAAAACAAAGGAAAACTTCTAAAAGCAGCAAGAGAAAAAGGCCAAGTAACATATGAAGGTAGACCTATCAGAATCACACCAGATTGCTCAACAGAAACTATGAAAGCCAGAAGGGCCTGGACAGAAATCATACAGTCCTTAAGGGACCACAGATTCCAACCCAGACTACTATGCCCAGCAAAACTTTCAATCAACATAGACGGAGAATTCAAGATATTCCAAGACAAAACCAAATTTAAACAATATCTACATAGTAACCCAGCTCTACAGAAGTTACTAGAAGGGAAACTCCAAATTGAAGGAAACAGAGGAAATAGATAACTACACAACAAAAAAAAAAAAAAAAAAACCCAAAAGAAGACAAGCAATGAAACTCAGTGACACCACCAACCCCACATCTAAAGCAAGTAACAATAGTTGGTCACTAGTTTCTATCAACATCAACGGACTCAACTCCCCAATTAAAAGACACAGACTAACAGAATGGTTGCAGAAACAGGATCCATCATTCTGTTGCATCCAAGAAACACACCTATGCAACAAAGATAAACACTACCTCAGAGTAAAGGGCTGGAAAAATGTCTTTCAAGCAATTGGTTCCAGAAAACAAGCGGGAGTAGCCATCCTAATATCTAATAAAATAGACTTTCAACCCAAGTTAATCAAAAAAGATAAGGAGGGCCACTATATTCTCATCAAAGGAAAAATCCACCAAGAGGACATCACAATTTTGAATATCTATGCCCCAAATACAAGAGCACCTACATTCGTAAATGAAACAATATTAAAGCTTAAATCACACATTGATCCTAAAACCCTAATAGTGGGAGACTTCAACACTCCACTCTCACCAAGGGACAGATGAACTAGACAGAAAACAAATAGGGAAATAAAAACACTTACAGAGACCGTAAATCAAATGGACCTAATAGACATCTACAGATCTTTTCATCCAAACTCAAAAGAGTATACCTTCTTTTCAGCACCGCATGCAACCTTCTCCAAAATAGACCATATAGTTGGTCATAAAGAAAGCCTCAACAGATACAAAAAGATTGAAATAATCCCTTGTATTCTATCTGACCACCATGGACTTAAGCTGGACCTCAACAACAACAGAAATAACAAACAGCCTACACGCACATGGAAACTGAACAACCTGTTACTCAACGACAGCTGGGTTAAGGAAGAAATAAAGAAAGAAATTAAAGACTTCCTAGAATTCAATGAAAATGAAGGCACAACATACCCAAATTTATGGGACACACTGAAAGCAGTGCTCAGGGGAAAATTTGTAGCACTAAGTGCCTGCAAGAAGAAATTCGTAACATCACATACAAACAACTTAATGGCCCAACTGAAAACCCTAGAAAAAAAAGAAGCAGATACACCCAAGAGGAGCAGAAGGCTGGAAATAATCAAACTCAGGGCTGAAATCAATCAATTAGAAACAAATAAAACTATTCAAAGAATCAATGAAACAAAAAGCTGGTTCTTTGAGAAAATCAACAAGATAGACAAACCCTTAGCCAAACTAACTAAAAAGCAGAGAGAATCTATCCAAATCAACAAAATCAGAGATGAAAAGGGTGACATAACTACAGACACAGAGGAAATTCAAACAATCATTAGGTCATACTACAAAAGGCTATATGCCACAAAATTTGAAAACCTAAATGAAATGGACAATTTTCTTGATAGATTCCATCTTCCAACATTAAGTCAAGATCAGGTAGAAAGACTGAACAGCCCTATATTCCCCAAGGAAATTGAAGCAGTCATTCACAGTCTCCCCTCCAAAAAAAGGCCTGGGCCAGATGGTTTCAGTGCGGAATTCTACAAGACCTTCAAAGAAGTGCTCACACCAATTCTCCTCAAACTATTCCACAAAATAGAAACAGAAGGTACATTACCAAACTCATTCTATGAAGCAACAGTCACCCTAATACCTAAACCACACAAAGACCCAACAAAAAAAGAGAACTTCAGACCTATGTCTCTTATGAACATTGACGCAAAAATACTCAATAAAATACTTGCAAACCGAATCCAAGAACACATCAAAGATATCATCCACCACGACCAAGTAGGCTTCATCCCAGGAATGCAAGGGTGGTTCAACATACG
>NW_026596079.1:24557671-24568185 GCF_907164565.1 Psammomys obesus | reverse complement strand
AAGAGTTTTCTCATTTTGTGTTTTCTTTATTGATTCTAATTCTGTTTTCATGCCTTGCACCATTTCTTTCATGTGTTTGAATTTGGATTCCTGTCTCTCTACGATGGACTCTATTTCTTTGTTCATTTCCTTTTTGTATGCCACTAATTTTTTCTCTACTTGTGCCTCTATTTGTTTGGCTATGTTTGCCTGTGTTTCTTTAAGGATTTTGTCTATTTCTTCTTTCTTTACCTCCAATTGACTGGCCAACTCTTTGAAAGATTTGTTCATTCCCTCCTTATGAGCCTCAAATAATTGAGCAAGCATGGCTTTAAAGACATTTTCCTGTGCTTCTGATGAATTGGAGTATCCATTGATTTTGGGGTTTGCTGGTGAAGTCATAATGTCCTGATTTATGTTGGAAGTGTTCTTTTCCTACCCCTGGCCATTGGCTTATCTGAGACCTTCCCTGTTTGTTTTTGGATTCTGCCGATCAGACTGGTACTCTCTCTCTCTCGAGTCTGGAGAATTCTTCAGGAAGTTGAGAGAGGTCCTGTGTCCTTAGCGTGTGCTGAGGACTAGCTGTACCTGTGGGAGGAAAGTACGCAGGCGCAAATAGAGGCAAATGCAAGCGTGCGTGTGTGTGTGTGTGTGTGTGTGTGTGTGTGTAAGTGGGTGTGGGCGTGTGTCTCGAGCGACAGAGTGATGGCTAATGTTGAACCCTTGAGTGTGTGGGTGGGGCTCTGCAATGTATATGTCGCAGGCGCTAGTGATGATAGCAGCGCAATTTCTGGCATTAACTGCCTTAACTCCTCAATTAGACCCACAGAGCAGGAACTTCAATGTTCCAAGTGCCCCTCTGTTTCCCAAAGTGGGTATATGGGTGGGAGGGGGTTCGATGCCTGGCTTCTGTTTTAGAAGGACCCAGGATCAGGGGAGTTGCAGATTCTCAAGGGTGCACTCACTTACAGGCAGGTCACTTGGCAGAGAACGGGGTATCTGGGCTCTCTGCTCTCTGGTTTGGCCCTGCTTCTTTGATGTGCTCTGCCAGTTCCGTGCTGCTGTCACTGCCAGGTTATGAGGTCTTGCTGCAGCTGGAGATTTCAGGGTGGTCACGTCAGTAGGAATCGGGGTAACCAGGCTTTCTGTTCTCTGGTTTGGCCCTGGTTAGTCTTAAACTGGAGGGCTGATGTGCCCCGCCAGCTCAGTGCTGCTCCGCTGCCAGGTTAGAAAGTCCCGCTGTAACTGGAGACTGGGTTGCTAGTCCAGATGCTTTCTGGGAAGTCCTGGGGTCTCTTCACTGTGCTCTCCAAGCTTCGGAGGCCCAGCGCCCTGTGTGTCTAGCTAGTGTGGCGTTTCTGCCTGGTTTTGGTGAGTAGATAGCGTATTCTCTGTCACTGTGGGATTGGGCGGGCCATACCATCAGTGATCGCGCTCCTGTGGAGCCAGTATGGCGTCTAGCAGACTGGGCCCTGGGAGGATGGTGCAGCCGCCGCGCGAATCTGGGGCTCCAAAACACAGTACTGCTGGCCTTTGCTGATAAAGGGCTTGGGGCTCTGCCTCAGTGGCTGCAGGCCCCAGGCTGTTAGGTCTGCGCTGAGAAAGGCTAGTCAGCTGTGCCAAGGAGGAGGGAGGTCTGGGGGAGGGAAGTGCAGAGAGATGAAAGGATCGTATCTCACCTTCCCCAAACAAGTCCCTGGGTGACCCGAGACCAAGGTTTTCACCTCCTGCGATGTTCCCTGTTGTTTAGAAAGTCTCTCCGTTGTTTCCCTGGCTTCAGAAGTTCTTCCACTCATCAACTCAGAACTTTATCTCTTCCACAGCTCGGAAACTGTGTGTGCTAGTCGCCATCTTGGCTCCGCCCCTCCTCTGGATAACTTCTGGGGTCCCCTTTGTCTGCTTCCTGAGAGGTGGTCCTGGCAGCCAGAGCCACATAAGTCCAGGCTTTGGAATTCACAGGCCAAGATGAGTCTCTGCTCTCCTGCAGCTAGTCTGGGGGCTTTTTGAAAACTCTCCTGAAGACAAGTTATAGGCCTCTCAAGGGCGCCATGAACATAAAATAGGCAGTACTTATGTAATTCTAATACTACATGACTAGATAGTTGTATTTCTGTGACTTTTAATTCAAGGGACTTTGGGCTTTAGTTTTTTATTGACTACTTTGCACACATAATAAAAGAATAGGAACAGCAGTGGATATATTTAACTGTCTTCTGTATTCTAACACCTCCCAAAGACAGCTTTTGTCCTGAGATCCCCCTTGCTTGAATATACAACATAAATGAGAAAGACATAAGTACTTGTGGAATTAGGTTCAAAACAATCTCTTTGAAATTTGTAAGAGAAAATCAACCATGTCTGACTGAGAGAGTGATTTTTAAGGGTTAAAAATAATTTTAAGGGTTAAGCTCAAATTTGCAGAATATATGGCACAGCAACTGTCTAATACGGAATAATTGATAAAACATGTCAACCATCTAGACCCAACATTTTCCAACACATTGTATATTATTCTATTATTTATTTGGATCTATGAGACTTAATAAAGGATTTCTTTTATTGTGTTAGTATCAATATTTTATCATCTCTTCTTTTTTCAATAAATACAAATTGAATCTTTTGCTGACATGATTCTAATGCTCAACATCTTTAAAAATAAAAATGGTTAAAGAAAATAGTTACATGGACCTAATTTATTAAAAAGAAAATAAAATTGGATGCTTTTCAGTCTGTTTGTCAATAATATATGAAATATTGAAAATGATTGATGTTTTGTATATGTTTACTTTAGATTAAAATAAAAGTTTAATGATGATATTTATAATACAGCCAAATTAAAATGTCAGTGTTCTTGTTTTAATGTTTCTAGTTGGAACTTTTTAGAAAGTTACATGGTGGAAATAACCATAAAGCAGAAAGCTAACTTTCTATGGAAATGCATTTCAACGCGGAAATAAGACCATTACTGTCTGCATCGTAACACAGAGCCTGGACTTTGCAGAAGTTGACTACAGTAGGTGACCCTGAATTTTGTCCCCTGTTGTTGAAGACAACCTTGTAATGAACGATGTAATGTGAAATGGCATTTTTTTGGGAAAGGGACAGTGTGAGGCAGACATGAATGTCTAAATTGAGACTGTTGAATCCAGAGCCTTTGAAAATTGTAAACATGTGATGAGTCCCTTAGCTCTTTCCCTTAGCTCCCTTAAGTCCCTTAGCTCTTTCCAACGGCCTCTATCTACTTTCTTCATGAATACTTTCATTCATTGGAAATTGTCAGCCTTTTACTAAGACTGGGACATTGTTATTGAATGTGACTGAAAACACAGCAGTGTGTGACTGTTAGAGCTTGTTATAGTGTGCTAGAGATTAAACTAAGAACATGTAGATTATAAACTATATTAGAAACTCTTTCTTCTTTGCTTTGGGAAACTCTATATAGTTCCCATTTTAAAGACACACACACACACACACACACACACACACACACATATACACACACAGAGGGTACCCAATTTGTTCAAGGCCATACACCTAAGGAAGTGCTGAAACCAGAGCTCTAATCTGAGCCTCTCTAATTTATGAGCTCATGTATTAAACTAATTCATCCCCTTCTTATCCACAAAATGTGCAAAGAACCAAAAGTGATGAAAACCCAAATGCATGATTTGAAAACAGGCTTGCTTTTGTACCCCATTTCAGATGGCAGTTATATACAATCGCATCAACAAATATCTTTGAGATAAATTTATTTAGGGGATCACACTCTGTGAGAATTTGGTAGTGTTGACTCTGAGGTGATCCTGGTAGTGTTTCATAAAAATATATATTTTCTGTGAATGAAACATAAAACAATGTGGAACGTGCTTGAGTTGGGGCCAGTGAGATGGCCTGGCAGGTAAAGGTGCGGGCCACCAAGACTGACAATGTGAATTTAATCCCCGGGACCAGATAATAGAGGGAAAATGTTAACTCCCACAGTTGTCTTCTGACCTTTCTATATGTTACAACACACATGCCATTCTATTCCAGAAAATAAAATGTTAAAAAACCTTGTAAGAATGATATTTGTACAAGGATTAGCTATTGTTTGTAAAATCCTATTAAGAAATTGGTGCTGAAAACAGCCAGCACCAAGAAGCCAAGGCTGTTGTGTCAGTGATATTCTGTGGCTGACAATATTTATTCTCAGAGGTAATGGTTATAAATTGCATTTTGCCCCTTCAGTTGTTGTAAGCTTATGATGGAGAGTGGGTGGAGAGGACAACCTGCCGTTCAGGATGGTTGTGAAGCTGGTTGCCTAGGAAATGGAGATGAACAGCAGAATGCCCACCTAAACCAGCTGTCAACAAGAGGGGATTTTCTGTTCTGATTTGTGTTGCTTTCCTAATTTGTATGTACCCTATGTCTCTTGTGGTGTCTGATTAGGACTATTACCCTTGATTGGTGGTTCGTGTCAAAATGACTCACATTCTCCAGGAGAGGGTAACTTTTCATAAGCATTATGCTGACTAAATATTTGGGAGAAAGATGATAGTGCAATTAAGGTGAATTTATAAAGTGGTGATCAACATGTGAACAGTTTAAATATTTAACATAGGTTTTAAATTTTTCAATATTCTTTCTGTGTGTAGACGGTGAATACGCCTGTGTATGTGCAGGCATGCCTATACATACTCACCCACACAGAGGCTGGAGGAAGATATGGGTGTTTTCTTCTGTCTCCCTCCACCATAGTCACTGAACCGTAAGCTTACCATTGAAGGTTGGCTGGCTGAACAAAGAGCTTTCATGATCCACCTATCTCTGCCCTGCTGTGCTAGAATATCAGGAAGACAACCACACCTAGCTTTGACTCCAGTCCTCGTGCCTGCAGAGCAAGCACTCTTGACCACTGAACCATCTCCCCAGTCTCACATAAAGGAAACTCTTGATCATAACTTATCTGCACCTAAATTTATAGTCACAAAGCTTACTTCCATTTCTAACATGGGAGTTTTATTTGCTTTCATCCACTATTCTCTGCTCTTATGCTATTTGCATGAGATACTTTGCTGTACAATAATGATCTTCAAGAATAACACTTAGAAATTTATAAATATTTGATGAAAATGGTATCTAATTTCTCAATACTTTATAAATATAGACATTTAATTTTTAATTTTAAATGTATTATCTATGTCCATACATATTTTATAGCTATGCATATTTAATAAGATCCCAACATATGAAATTTTAGTACCGAGCCTATGACCAGGGTAATTTCATTTAGTTAAATTTATAATTACATAGACTGAATATATACTTTTTGTTCCTTTTTTGCTTTGATTGCCTGTTCTGCCTCTTCTCATCTCTGCTTCACTTTATGCTATGCCAAGGCAATCCATTGCCTCTCTTCTTACACACAGGCAATCTACATTGTCGAGTACTATGTGACCTCTGTACTCATGGACTCAAGAACATTTACAGATATGCCTGTATGCCCCTGTCTACACTAATAACAAAGCCTGTGGCACAGTCTCAAACTTGCAGGTTGCTCTCTTCTGTTGATTTCTACAGCTCAATAACTCCCCTCTCTGTACTTAAGTGTTGTCGGTATTTGCTCTGCTCTCATCCTTAGTGCATTTCAGCTTGATTGCTTCCTTGTTTTTCAAACATTCATCCTTCCAGATTCTATTTCCCTCCTCTGTCCTAGAAACTGTTCACAAATTATCCCTTCAACAGAGTACAGTCCTGTGTCACCTGGATGGATTAGTAGTTGTCTTCTGCTTTGTCTAATTTGTCTCTATAGAATAACTTGGTATTTTGCTCAGGTAACTTAGGATACATGAGAAAGAAATACTTTGATTTTTATTCTGCTGACATTAGCTTCGGGGATCCATGCCTTCTCCAACAAGGACAGATTGCCTCCCTAGAGTTATTTCTTTGACTTTTCACTCTCAGAGCAAAGTTAATAGTCAGACAATAGTGTTCAATTCAGAGCTCTTAGGATTCATATTGCAAATGAGAATTTTTGAGGTCTTGTGGTTTCCTATATGTGTGGCTCCCCACTGATGTGATAGAGGACCTCAAACAAGGGCAGCTTCTTTCTCATGGCCTACCCCCAGTACCACTGACATCCCATTCTCCTTGTAAAGGATAACATTGGTCCTATCAATCACTGAGAGTGATCTCTGCTTAACAAAATGGCATACTGCCATGACGCTAGGCTGAGGGGTTGTTATTCTGGAGCTAAACCTCTCTGAGTTTTCAGCAGAGGGAATACAAAAGGAAAAGGCAACGAGGGCTCAGTGGTTTGGATGCTCATCCTTCTCTGCCCTGCCATTCAATCTTTTCCAGGAAGTCTAAATAGATCTTTTCTCTACAGTCAAATGACTGTCATTTGATCAGGCTCTTACTCTTTCTCATCTGTGCAAAGGAAGGTAACTAACACTTGCAATTTTGTGACTTGAAGTTCTTTTGGGAGCAACCCAGAAGGCTTCATTCCTGATCAACTGTGATTGATGTGTCTACACCATCACTCCACACTCAGCTGAAGACAGTCCAGCCATGAAAGGTGTGGTTTACCCTGCACATTGTTATTTACCTAGCAGAAAGCTTGTTAAGGATGTATTAAAGATGCCATATCCAGAATACATTCAGATCATAGATTTCAGTGAGTGATAATTGTTGCTCCCTACTTTAGGAGTGGAATCCCAAAATCTTCCTAGAGGAGGGGAATGAAAATCTAGCATCTGCTTAGATGTCATCTCTGAGCTACATCCCAGGAGAAATGTTTGTAGAAACAAAATGAAAAAAGCAAATAAAATGAGGTTAGTGTAGAGAAAGACAGATGGTGATTATTTGCAGCTCACTCGGGTATGTGCTGAAGGTCAGTGTCCAACATCAGCATTAGCAGGCCATTCCAGAGCAACTCCAGCCCTTAGAAAACACGGAGAGATCACACATATGCACATGTACACACACACACACACACACACACACACACACACACACACACACACACGCTTCTTATGATTCTACCTTCAATTCTCCCAGAAAAGCAGTTTCTGTAGGTGATAGAATGAGTGCAGGTGATCTTCGAAGGAGACTGTGGTTTTCACAGAACTACCAACAACACTGATGCAGGAGCCTGTTAACCCAAGTACTGGAAAGCTCATTCTGTCTTCTTAGGAAACTATGGGACTACAATAACCTCCGTGCTTCTGTTACTTCCACAACTCGACAGGGAGTCGAACATCAGCAGCTCGGTCCCGGCTGCTATGGAGTTTCTTGAGAGAACTTACCTTATGAATGATCAAGCCACCAAGATGTATACTTTCACTCTGGACAGGTAACAAGATACTATGTCCACATTGCCATTTTCTGTGGGTTGAGTACCCAGTAGAATAACATACATTATTACTTTAGAATGGCAAATTCCTGCTTTGCAAATTAGGATCATTTTGGAGCATTTGAGGAGAGCTTCACTGATTTGTATGATTAATATCCTGAAACATGCTGTAGACTGCATAGTTGTTCTGATTCCTTCAACATTATAAGCCATAAAGGAAGCATTAACTGAAGTTTTTTTTCTTCTATGGTTTTTATTACAAAAAATAGGCAAGAACAATCTAATTGTTTACTGTTGCTTTCTTTCAATGTTTAAGTTATAGAGTAAACTGTCAAAATCATATTTAGGAAGAAAAATCATACTTTTCAATAATGGCTCAAACCAGGATTATAGTCATCTCAAGATTAAGTGATTAATGGGTTATCTTTTATTAGTAGATGTACTTGTAATAAATGTAGCTGAATTTCATGTTTTCCATAGTTCTAATTTTTTAATGTCTTTTACAGTGTCATATGTAATAAATATATTCTTTGATTTTCATTTTAAAACAATTATTGATTGAACACATCTATCTTATGTGGTGTGTATATAATGAAAAAATCTTTCTATTCTAGATGTCTGTTTATTTAAAAATGAGAGGCTGATATGAATTGTCTATAAAAAAGAAGTAATTACAGAGTAGATACAGAATAATACTGGGACATTTAATGAGAATTTTAAAAGAAGACATTAAAAGAAGTTATTGTTTACTTGGGTATAAAAATAAGAAGTAACAGAATAAGGTCCAAAAAATTTGAATCACAATAGATCTAAGGGAAATTTTTAAAGAAAGTAAGGAAATGGCAATTAGGAATGTAGCTTAGTGGTGGAGTGCGTGACTAGAGAATTGAACCCTGGGTTCAATTCCAAGCACTACAAAAAAAAAAAAAAAAAGTAGAGAGAGGGGATTTTTTTTTCATAATGAGATCATTGCAAAGTAAAGAAACAGATATGTCAGAATGGGAGCTTTAGTATACATGAGAAGATTCATACAAGTGAAGATACACTTCAAGCGGGTGTTAAGTCTGTAAGTGAAAACTTGAAATAGATGCACGTAGAGAAAATTTTAGAGCCAAAGTCATAATCTAAAATGGTACTGTATTTGATTACATCAAATATATTAAAACTGCAAAGAGGACTTTCCCTTAAGATTATTAATAACTTTGTTTTGCAAATGAATATTCTATAAGAGAGACATCTATTATCACACATTGAGAAAATTTGAGGTGTTAATTACTGATAACATAAATAATAAAAACAAAGCCTCATATGAAGTCTGAACAACATGCTGTTATCCCTAGGAATAGTTCAATATTATTGAAATAACAATAATTCCCTTAAAATAGATTTTTAGAATTCTGTAATACAAGCAGCCAAGAGTTTATAGTAATGGTCTTATTCAACTCATAGGGTGAATGAGGTATGGTTTTCAAGACTTCGTGCTTATAAAAGTCATAAAAATATTCAGCGTTTTCTTGTTTTTCAGGTTTTTTTATTTATTGTTTTTTATATTAATTACAATTTATTTACTTTGTACCCCGGCTGTAGCCCCTCTTTCCTTCCCTTTCAATCCCACCCTCCCTCCCTCATCTCCTCCCTGTCCCTTTCTAAATCCACTGATGGGGGAGGTCTTTCTCCCCTTCCATCTGATCCTAGCTTACCAGGTCTCTTCAGGGCTGGCTACAATGTTCTCTTTTGTGCCCTAGCAAGGCTGCTCTTCCCTCGGGCATTGTGGAGGAGGTCAAAGAGCCAGCCATTGAGTTCATGTCTGAGACAGTCCCTGTTCCCCTAACTAGGGAACCCACTTGGATACTGAGCTGTGTTGGGCTATATCTGGGCAAGGGTTCTAGGTTATATCCATTCGTGGTCCTTGGTTGGAGAAACAGTCTCAGAAAAGACCCCTGTGCCCAAATATATTTGGTCCTTGTGGAACTCCTGTCCTCTCCAGATCATACTAACTCCCCTTTCTTTCATATGATTCTCTGCACTCTGCCCAAGGTTTGGTTATGAGTCGCAGCATCTGCTTTGATACACTGCTAGGTAGAGTCTTTCAGGGGCCCTCTGTGGTAGGCTCCTGTCCTGTTACTTGTTTTTCTCCTATTTCCAATGATCATCCCATTTGTCTCAATGTTTTCTTTTTAAATACAGAGATAAAATTTTGAACAGATTTTTTTTTAATTCCGATCTCTTCATTTGCAAGGCCAGATGGCTGAGTTGAAAGTTGAGAGGATCCATGCTCTTACTTGGTCAGTTTAGTATCTTTTCCTATCCTGTATCCACACCATACTGTGTGGGCTCCCAAATCTATTCTAATTGCCTCTGAGAAAATCTGTATCTTTCAGATCTCTTAGTCCTTCCCCAAACTCTTCCTGTCTCCTTGCTTGTGGACTTTCTTACATTTCAGAGCTTTGCCTCTTAAGAATCTTCTCCCTGTTGCTTTCTTTTACCTATCACTAGCTTCCTAGTTAAATTGTTATATGCTGTAAAGATCCTTAATATTGAAGGAAACCTTTGTTGCCTAATTCCACAGAGGGATTGTTTTCTATAGGTGTTGTTTTGCAATGAGCTACTCCCACGCCTGGTGGCTTATAGCACATAATCTTATTAGTAATAACTTAAGCTGCTCTGGAGGCTCTTTTCTTCTGGTATCTAGGCTAGAAGGTCCAAGGTACATTCACTTATATACCTGGGGTCTTTGTGTTGATTTTTCACTAGAGTCTTTGTTTTTCTTTTATATGTTTGCATCAGCCTGAGATTCTTGAGATGGCAGTTTAGGATAGAAAAAGATCAGGACAGGAAGATAGTAACTGTCATATAGCCTAAGCCCACAGCAGTATCACTGTTACCATGTTAACAGGTTATAGCCAGCCCTAAGGCCTGGATTTTAACATGACAGATATTGCTGGGTGTCATCTTTGTATGTGCTTCACTATAGGACAAAGGGATATTGAGCCTTGTGAGTGCCATTGTCACTAGGGTGCACACTCTCCTTCATCTGCAGTTCTTATTTCAGTGATGTTTCATTGTTAAAGAAGTGCAGTGGAAACATGAAGAGGGATGGATGGTAGAGATAAGCTGCTAGGATCTTTTCCACAATGTGGATGTGCCTCTGTTGATGTGTGTGTGTGTGTGTGTGTGTGTGTGTGTGTGTGTGTGTGTGTGT
>NW_026596079.1:24385136-24557661 GCF_907164565.1 Psammomys obesus | reverse complement strand
TGTGTGTGTGTGTGTGTGTGTGTGTGTGTGTGTGTGTGTGTGTGTGTCTGTTGAAGTGTGTGCACATGGAAGACATTCCTCAGGTGCTTCCCACCATTTTCATTAGTCTGGCACTTTTTAGGTAGGTGAAGGTGGCTGATCAGTGATTCCTGGAGAGCCATTCATTTCTGCTTATCCGGTGCTGGGATTACAAGTACATGTCACATACATGGCTTTAAAAAAATGGTTTCCAAGAATTAAATTCAAGCCTTTCTGCTTACCAGATATGAACTTTACTGACTGAGCTATCTCCCCAGCTCTTAACAAACACTGAACTGGCAAGTTTTATAGTTTTTATTTTCTCTGGATTTGTCCTAAGGGTACATGCAGAAAATGAAAGACAACATGTTCTCAAAACCCACTCATCTCAGTAAAAAGGGAGAGACTGGGTATTTCCAAGCAGAAGAACACTGAGGAAAACAATAAAGTTCTTGTTTTTCTGTTGAGAGATGAAGGGTGGACTTGAGGCTTCTTGATAGAAATAAACCAGCAAAAGAAAGAGCAGCTAAAAGTTTAGCAGCAATAGCAAGAGATTAAAAAAAAAGTCAGATATAAAATTCCCATCTGGAGTTGATGCTAACCACAGATGGGCACCAAAAAGTAATCCTTCAAAGAGGCTTGCGATTAGTTGAACATTTGTGTTTCCCACTCCCCAAACTCACATGTTGACACTTGAAGGCCCACTGTGAACTTCTGAAGAACAATATTGCTTCTAAGGATGTAACCAAGTTTAAATGTGGTTAAAAGAATGAATGTTACGTATGATAAGCCAGAGAATTCATTTTCGTTTTCTCTGTACGTACAATGAGGAAAAGTCATGTGAAGATATAGAGGGAAGCCATCAGTAATCCAGTAAGAATGTCTCTGATGCAGAATTTTACTAGCACAGTGGCTGTGAAGTTCTAAACTCCAGATCTGTGAGAAGATACATTTCTATTGGGTTAAGTTATCCACCCTATGATATTTTCTTGCAGTTCAAGCAAACCAACACAAGCCCCAAATTTGATTGAACCATGTACATTTTGGAGTAATTCATATCTTGGAGCACAGTTGAAAACAGTAGCGCAACTAAAGAGCCCAAATTCTGAGTGAAATACTGTATAGACAGAACAACCTTAGGCTTAAGAGTGAGGCCGTGGAAAAAAGCAAAGCAAGTGCAACTAAAATGACCCTCCTCCTCTGAGAGTGAGGATAGGTTAAAGACACATTTCCAGAGATGGATCCTTTCAAGGAACACAGAGGATTCACAGGCATGGAAAACCAGAAGAAACAGACTCCATTGAACTGGATAAACCAAGTCACCAAATAAGAAATGAACAACAACAATGATAACAACAAAACTGCAAACAAACAACAACAACAAAAATCCACAAGGAGTTTTATCTGCATCATGACAATAAACATTCTAAAGATTTTAGTTTTCAACAAAATCACAACACACAAAGAAACAGAAATAAATGCATGAATAGTGAAAAAAAAAACAAATAATAGAAAGCACCTTTAAAAGAATCTAAATGTTGGACTTATAATTAAAATGTTTTAATAGCAGCTTCTATAATGTATCAGAAGAACAAAATGTAATTATGTTAAAAGAATTCATGAGAGACTTGATGACAGTCTACCAATAGTGAATATTAAAAAAATGGGAATTATAAGATTAAAATATAAATTCTAGGGTTGAAAGGCATGTTAAGCAAATTTTTTTTAAAAAATTGCTAGAAGGGCCTAATAACAGACCTTTGCTATTGACATCAACTGACAGAAAAAAAAAAGTAAGTGAGCTTGAAAATTAAACAATAATTATTATGTACTATAATGAAAATAAGGAGAAAAGTTAAAGAAAAATGAACAGAACATTACAGAAATGTGTTACATGGACAAAAATTACTAACTCATACATACTAGCAGTACTAGAAGGAGAGAGAAACGTATGAGTTATACCCCTAAATCCCCCAAATTTGGTGACTATTACTGTGTAGTTTATACTTAGTGAACTCTAAGAGAAAGAGCATCTAGGTATGGTGGTCCATGCCTTTAATGCCAGCACTTGGGAGGTAGAGGTAGGTGGATCTCTGTGTGTTTGAAGTCAGCCTGATCTACATAGTGAGTTTGGAAATACCCAGGGCTACACAGAGAGACCCTGTGTCAAAAAGCCAAAAATTAATTAGTGCAAGTTCTTGGGGAGGCCAAAAGAGGGTACTGGGCCCCTATGAAGTTACTGGTGGTTGTGAGTTGCCTGACTTGGTAGGTGGCTATGAGCTCCCATGTGCTCAGAGCTGAAACCAAGTTCTTCGGGACAAAGCACCACCACAGATCTCTCTTCAGCCCCAAGGAGAATTTCTTTACTCTCGTAAAATGGAATGTCATAATTATGAAGCCTGAAAATATTCCAGAATAGACAGAAGATAACTGTGTCTAGGTTCATTGCTTCTAATCAACATTGCACTGTGTATGCTAGCCGGGACTTACTTCTGTGCACAAAAACTAAGTGAGAGACTAGATTAGAAAGAAAAAAATAAAAACTCTATTTCCAAGTGATTATATATTTTATCTATAAAAACACTAAAAAAAAATACACTGGGAAAGTTTAGAGTTAGTAAGTTCGGTGAAGTGGTGGTAAATGATAAGTGCAAATGCGTGTTTCCTCCCACACCCCAGCTCCTGCAACCAATGACTCTGAAGCTTAAATATGTTTACAGAATCCTAGGCCAATATAGCTAGGCATAACTAATAGCCCATTTGTTCTGTCCTTAGTTCTGCCACGTGGCTGGTTACCTCTGCTCAGTTTCATACCTCCATCTTCTTCAGAATCCCCGGGTGAATACTCCACTTCTCGCTATTTTTCCAAAGTCCCAGGCCCCCTCTCCAGAATTCCCACCTCCTTATTTCTTGCCTCAGCTAACAGGCCATTGGCTTTTTATTGACGGGCGATGCTTCTATACAGACACAAGAGATTCCTTCCTCAGATAAATACAAATGTAGTTGTGTTTTTGTATAGGAATAACAAAACCCCCTGAAAACAAAGTTAAAAAACAATTCTACTTACAATGACATACACACACATTGCCTAAGAGCTCATTAAACAGGGGCTGAGGATACGGCTCACTGATCAAGACTTGGGTTTCATTCCTAAAACCCACAAGCAGGCTCACAACCACCTGCAACTGTAGTCTCCTGGGGATCCAATGCTTTATTTTGGCTTTTGCATGTGGTACTCATGCATGTGATACATAGACATCATACATGCAAGCAAAACATTTATACTCAATAAGTTAGAGATAAAAAAAATCACTAAATAAATAAAAATGCTCAAATTTATACTATAATTTACAAAACATGGTAGGACTTAAAGAATTCAATTAGAACATAACCCATGTTGGTAGAGTGGAAGAATTAATTTTGTTAAGATGTCAAATTTTAAAAACTGATATGGGAACTCAATATAATTATGACAACACACAAGATGCCCTTTAAGACAAATTAAGAAACAGACACCACAGTTTATATAGTAACGAAAAGGAATAAGAACAGACCAACCCTCTTAAATAAACATGGAGGTCTGTCTTAGTGAGAGTATCTCTTGCTGCGAAAAGACACGATGACCACAGCAGCTCTTAGAAAGGAGAACATTTAATTGAGGGTGGCTTATAGGTTCACAGGATAGTCCATTATCTTTATGGCAGGAAGCATGGTGGCACACAGGCAGACATGGTGCTAGAGAAGTAGCTGGGACTTCTACATCTGCATGTGTAGGCCTCAGGAAGAGACAGAGACACTGGGCTTAGCTTGAGCTTCTGCCGCTTAAAGGTCCTCCCCCTATGACACACTTCCTCCAATGAGGTGATACCTACTCCATCAGGGCCACTTGTCCTAATCCTATCAAATAATGCCAGATCTTTTGTGTCTATGAGGCCATTCAAACTACCACGTTTTACATCCTGGACCCCATAGGATTCTGACCATATCATAATGCAAAACGCATTTATTCCAACTTCAACTGTCCCCATTGTCTGTAAGTCTCACATAACAGTGTTTAAAAACCTGAAGTTCAGAGACTCTTCTAAGACTCAAGGCAAACCTCTTAATGGTAACCCACTGTAAAATCAAAATCAGAATACTTCCAACATGCAAGGTCACAGGATATATATGGGAGAAAAGGGAGCGTAATGAAAAAATACTGGACCAAAGCAAGACTGAAAACCAGCTGGGCAAACTCCAAATTCTCATCTCCACGTCTGATGTCAAAGCGCTCTTCAGATCTCCAACTCCTTTCGGCTTTGTTGACTGCAACATACTACATTCTCTTGGGCTAGTTACACTTCCTACTGGCAGCTTTCCCCAGCAGCCATCCCATGACTCTGGCATTGCGAACATCTTGGAGTCTCTAGGACAGTTCTGGCTTCACATTCACAGCTGTATGCAATGGCCTATTTGGGCCTCCGTACAGGGACATCACCGACATATGTCTGGCCTCACTGGCTATCCTTAGTTGCAGAGGGAGATTCCAATACACACACCCTCCTCTTTTTTTTTTTTTTTTTTTTTTTGTATCCTTGACTCTAAAGTTAGAAACAAGTGGCAGAAGTTGCCAAGTTCTGCTGCTTTCTGGGCCTGGAGCACCCCCCACCCCACCCCATTCATCAGCTTTCTGCTTTCAATGTTTTCTTCACTGCCTAAGCTTGGCTGTCCTGGAACTCCTTCTGTAGATCAGGCTTGTTTTGAACTCAGAGATCTACTTGTCTTTGACTTCTGAATGCTGGGATTAAAGATGTGTGTGCCACCATATCTTTAAATGTTTCTTTAATTCAGGAAAAGTTTAGGTGGCCCTAAGCTTTTCTTTAATTCCTTTTCACAAGCTGGAAGCTTAGCTGGGTAGGGTCTTGGTTGGGGTCACCACTCTCTTTATTCAATTTCGCATGAGGCTTTTCTTTAATCTGTTTCTACTTCCTGGTGCCCCTTTTGCCCTGCAGACTATCAAAGCAGATGTTGAGACTTATGGCCAAACTTTGGGCAGAATGAAGGGAATCTTATGAAAGAAGTGGGAAATAATAGTTAGATCTGGAGAGGACAGGAGGTCCACAAGGAGAGCAACAGAACCAAAAAATTTGAGCACAGGGGTCTTTCTTGCGACTCATACTCCAACCAAGTACCATGCATGGAGATAACCTAGAACCAATGCACAAATGTAGCCCATGGCAGTTTAGTGTCCAAGTGGGTTCTATAGCAATGGGAACAGGGACTGTCTCTGACATGATCTGATTGGCCTGCTCTTTGATCACCTCCCCCTGAGGGGGGAGCAGCCTTACCAGGCCACAGAGGAAGACAATGCAGCCACTCCTGATGAGACCTAACAGACTACAATCAGAAGGAAGAAAAAGAAACCCTCCCCTACCAGTGGACTTGGGGAGGGGAGTGTGTGAAGAAAGGGAAGGAAGGGAGGGGTTGGGAGGGAAAGAGGGAGGGAACTAGAGGGGGGATACAAAGTATAATTAAAAAAAATAAAGTATAAAAAATTAATAAAGTATAATTTTAAAAACAACAACAACAACAACAAAAAAAACGAAAAAGCCCCTTTTCTTTTCAAACTGTGCATTTTATTTTATTTTTTTCTTGCGCAGCTTGCTCTTTTCATATAGATCTGTATAAGCACGGTTACTAATAACCAAGGAACACTGTCAAGACTTGGTTGTCTGGAAATCCCTTCAGCCAAAAGCTGTTAATACACAACTTTCCAATTTAGCTTCAGGAAGACCTTTCAAAGAAAGGCAAAAAGCAGCTATATATTCTTCACCAAAATACCATAAGAATTTGACTAGGCCAAATATTAATATTCTTCTCTGAAACCTCATAAACTGGACCTTCGTAGTTCAAATCATTCTCAGCACCATTGTCTTCCGTGTTCTTGCTAGAATGGCCCATTAAGTCCTGCTTAAAGCATTCAACTGCTTTTCTAATCTAAAGTCCACATTCTTCCAGGAAGAAACAAGGTCAGGCCTATCATGGTAACACCCTAGTCCTTGGGACCAACTTCACAAGTTATCACATACTCTGCTTTCAAAAGTTAACATTTGGTTATCCCCATAATAGTCATGCCACTATTACTCTAGAGAGCACATTTTTTTCTTTTCATCCAGGTAAACTCACACACAAAAAATGTCACACAGAAAAAGAAGACATAAATGTAGGAGAAGCAAGAGGATTTCAGTAGTAAAGAGACAAAAGAGAGAGTAATAAAACAAGTGAAATTTATTATGTATGTGTATGAAACCAGCAAAGAACATAAACACGAAGAAAGGTAAATAAATACACAGTTAAATTAACATGTGAGACCAGCATAAATGTACATATAAACCAACTGGATGGCTCAATTGCCTGTCAACAGGATTTTTTTTCAACATACTTTTTGGGGGCAATTAAATATTCATGAACAGAAGAAATAATTTGCATATGTTTCTGACACCATACTAATAATTTTCACTAAAATGGATTATGGGCATTAAGGTAGGGTACTAAAATTATATAGTTACAAATCTTCTAAGAGAAAACAAGTATAAACCTATGAATCTTGGATTAGAAATGTTTTCTTGATAAGATATGTAAGACATAAATATTAAAATGGTATAAATTTAAAAAACAATGAAAGAAAACATTTTGTTCTGCAGACAATAGTGTAGAGACAATGCCTGCTCTGCACAGAGTTGATGGGGGTAGACTTTGTTCTACTCTAAGCTCTAGGACGCAGCATGGGTAGATTTCAGGCAGTTACATGTAAGGAGGTCAGTGCTAATAGTCCTTTGCATATAGTGCCCCAGGTCCCATTTGACAAAAATGACTTGCTCCAGACTCTCGGAGAGAGAGATTATTATTTTTCTTGTTGCTGTGACAAATACCTAACAAAAGCAAGTTCAGGGAGCAAGGATTTAGCTTTAGCCACGGCTTCAGGAGATTTCTGTATTTCGTGACATGGCAAAGTAGCTCCATTGTGACAGGAACATTCACCTGGAGCACTCAAGGCTGTTCTACCAGGAAGCACAGAGAAAGACCAAAGTTAAGGAGGAACTATAAAATTCACAGACATGTACTAGAGCCCACTTATGCAGCCAAATCCTATATTTCAACCTTCAGAACAGTTATAGAAAATAGAAATCAAGAAATGGAACACAAGAGCTTGTGGGGAACCCTTCAAATCATGGCAGATAACTTCTCCACTTGCATAGGAAAACCCACAAATGTAGTCTGCTAAACTCCATCAAGCATGTCAGGTGAGGAGGGAAGAGTCTGAGGCTGAAGCATACCTTGAGAAGGAGAGACAGGCTCTGGAGCCCTGCCCAATAGTTCTTCAAGCTTGGGCACCTCTGGGTGTTTTCAGTAGCAGAACCAACAATTCTCATGCATTACTTTTTCAACACAGTTTTTGTTTTCTATATGTACAACTCAAAACATTCTAACCAATATGGACTCTCACTGTATGAAAATGTATATCTATACGCTGCAACACTGTCCAGTGAAATATCAGTATTTGTGTTTGGGAGGTATGGTTACCAGTAATTTTCATGTGCTTTGTGCTTTTTTGTAATTTTATCTTCTCTATAATGAAAATCAGCTATGTTAGCTTTCAGAACAAAATAAAATATGACAATAATTAGCGTGATCCTAATACTTATTTGCTAAGCCAAAACCATCAAAGTTTAATTCCAGATGGTGATAATCCAAATGACATAGGCTTCAAATAGAAGCTAATTTATAATTTGAGCTTTGAGAAATAGAGAACATCGTTAGTGTTCTCAAATAAGTTTATTGAATTTAAAACATCCTATTAGTTCAAGCTCCATGGACAGTGTCATCTGCACCAAAATAAATTGATTTTAGGTAGACTGATATTAAAACAGCAACTAGTATGTGGCATGGTGATAAAACAGTGGGTTTTTGTTTTGTTTTGTTTTTGTTTGTTTTGTCTTTCCCTTTTGTGCCTATTTGACCTCACATTATCTTTCTGAAACATACTTATCTCAGTTAAATACTATGAAATGATTCAGTTGGGCAAAATTTTATCAATAGTCTCTCCATCTATAATTCTATGGAAACCCCCAAATTAAGCTCATGTTGGAGCAGGATCAATGTTTATTATTACGCACAAGTAGAATCTAGATTTCATCATAACAGTGAGTGTTTGATGTAAGTTTTCTGCAAATGGGTGCCTGAGGGTCCCCATGAACTCAACCTGGAGAAGTATTGTGTACGGCTGTACATTAGCTATACCTTACAACCTACCCTGATGATGGTGGTGGGTTCAGCAGCACAATATCCAGAATCTTTTAATGAAACAACTGAGAAAGACTTGCCTTTAAGTACGTCTATTTCTTTTCTTCTATTCCCATAGCCCAGCAAGGGCAATGCTTGACAGCCACTGTGAGTTTGGAAGGAGATGTAAAAAGAGCCCTGATTTATAACTCCTTTGCTGATTTGCCAATGTCCTAAGAGCCTCATAGGGAAAGGGTTGGGCTGCCAGGAAGTGTGTGTGTTTGCAACCATGTTCACTTCTTGCTCCTGTCAAAATCATCCTCAACAGAGAACTTCGACAGAAACCTGTGAATAAAGATCAGTGTCCTGGAGACAGGCCAGAGCAGCCAGAGGCAGGAGGCATCCATCACTGCCACAGCAGCAACAAGGCCACAGAGAACAGGTCGAGCAAGCAAGTGCATGCTAAGTGGAGGCTCTGTGCTGCTTCAGCAATATGCTTCATCTTTATGCTGGCAGAGGCAGTGGGTGAGTGCTGCCCAGGAAAGCTCTTGCCTACCCTGCAAACTAGAGAAACCCTGCATCATGGTGGGAAGAACAACCAGGCTCTTATTTTAAAGAACTATGTAATGTTTCCTGCATGTTTAGAATGATAACAGGCACATGGTAGTCAAGTTGAAAAATAGAAGAAAAGAAGTCATTCAAATGATAACCTCTAATAACACCATAGAGTATTTCCTACAGCACATCTTCTGTGCATAGCTCGTGGATTTTTTTTTCTTTTACATTATTGAGACCATGCTGAATATTATTATCTATGCTATCAAATACTGTTTAAAATATTTTTTATGCCAAATGATACTTGCCACTATAATTCACATAAGCATTTCTATATTGTTAGACATTTAGGGAGATTTTTTTTTCCTGCTTCTACATTATACTTCAATGAAGAAAATCTTGATAAAATTATGCCTATACTTCTATTTAATCCCTTGAAAAGGATTCTTAAAATGGAAATAATTGAAGTAATTCATTGAAAGATGTGAATAATTTTCTTACTCCTTGAATCATTCTGTCAAAGCTATATCCAGACATATGAAATGATTCAACAGTATGGAGGATCCTCATAAAAGTGATTTTCCATCCAACTCTTTAAAAATCTTTGTTGCAACTGGAGAGATAGTTCAGTGGTTAAGAGCACTTGTTTTCAGAGGACTTGAGTTCAGTTCCCAGTATCCATGTTGGACAACTCACAACCACCTGTAAATACAGCTCTAAAGGGTCTGACACTCTCTTTTGAAACACACACACACACACACACGCACGTACACAAACACAATAAAGTCTTTGTTGATGTATATATGAGTCCTATAGTAGTCACTGCTTCAATTACTAGTTAGAATATTTTACACACTTATTAGTTGAAAGTGTTTAGTCCTGTATCATCTACTTCCATCTTATTGCTTTTTTTTTTGTCTTTTTACTTTTTCTATAATTTATTCACTTTATAATGTAACTGTAGCCCCCTTCCTCATCTCTTCCTGGTTCCATGGTCTCATCTTCCCTCTCTCTTCTTCCCCTACCTTCCTTCCCTAGTCCACTGAAAGGGGGAGTCCTATGCCCCTGCCATCTGACCCTAGCCTATCAAGTCTTATCAGGACTGCTGTGATCCTGTTCCTCTGTGGCCTGGGAAGGCCGTCCCACCAGAGGGACGGTGTGATCAAAGAGCAGGCAATGGAGTTCATGACAGAGGCAGACCCTGCTCCCCTTACTCGGGAACCCACATGGAGACTGAACTACCAATCTGATACATTTGAGTAGGTGGTCTACGTCTTCTCCATGCATGGTCCTTGGTGGTTGTATCAGTCTGCAGCGCCCCCTTAGCCCAACATTTTTGGCTTTGTTGGTCTTCTTGTGGAGCTCCTATCTCTTTCAGGTCCTTCTGTCTCCCCACTCTTCCACAAGACTTTCTGAGCTTTACCCAAAGTTTGGCTCTGTGAGTCTCAGCATCTGCTTCTATCTCCTGCTGGGTGGAGTCTTTCAGAGAAATTTATGGTAGGCGCCCATCCAGTTCCTTCTCTTCCACCGATTCCAGTGTCTATCCTGTTTGACATTCTGAATGAGAATTAAGCATCTTCCCTAGGGTTCTCCTTATTTTTTTAGCTTCTTTAGATCTGTGGATTTTAGTATAGATATCCTATTATTATAAGTGAGTATATACCATCTGTGTCTTTCTGGTTCTGCATTACCTCACTCAGAGATAATCTTCTCTAGTTTCATCCATTTGCCTGCAAATTTCATGACTTCCTTGTTTTTAATAGCTGAGTATTATTCTGTTGTGTAAATGTACCACAGTTTCTTTATCAATTCTTCGGTTGAGGGGCATCTAGGTTTATTTTCAGATTCTGACTATTACAAATAAAGTTGCTATGAACATAACTGAGGAAATGTCCTTGTTGCATAGTGGAACATCTTTTGGATATATACCTAGGTCTGGTATAGATGGGTCTTGAGGTAGTTCTATTCCCAGTTTTCTGAGAAAGCATCATATTGATTTCCAAAGTGGTTGGGCAAGTTTACATTCTCACCATCAATGGAGGAGGGTTCCCCTTATAACTGCATCCTCTCTGGAATGTGTTGTCACTTCAGATTTTTATCTTAATCATTCTGATGGGTGTAAGATGGAATCTCAATCA
This sequence comes from Psammomys obesus, assembly GCF_907164565.1. Taxonomy (NCBI): domain Eukaryota; kingdom Metazoa; phylum Chordata; class Mammalia; order Rodentia; family Muridae; genus Psammomys; species Psammomys obesus. Next base: position 24,546,688 of record NW_026596079.1, on the reverse strand, counting down.
TTTTGATTTGCATTTCCCTGATGATTAAGGATGATAAATGTTTCTCAGCCATTAGAGATTCCTCTATTGAGAATTCTCTAAACAGAAAATGTGCCCCATTTTTTAGTTGGATTATTTTGTTTGTTGGTGTTTAATTTTGTGAGTTCTTTATATATTCTGGATATTAGCCCTCTGTCGGATATAGGGTTGGTGAAGATCTTTTCTCAGTCTATAGGTTGTTGTTTTGTTCTGTTGACAGTGTCCTTTGCTTTACAGAAGCTTTTCAGTTTCATGAGGTCCCACTAATTAATTTTTGATCTTAGAGCCTGAGATGTTGGTGTTTAGGAAGTTGTCTTTTGTGGCAATGAGTTCAAGACTCTTTCCCACGTTTTTCTTCTGACAGATTTAGTATGTTTTGTTTTATGTTGAGTTCTTTGATCCACTCGGATTTTAATTTTGTGCAGAGTAATAAATAACGGTCTATTTGCGTTTTTCTACATGTAGACATCCAGTTAGACCAGTACCATTTGCTTTGAAGATACTACCTTTTTTCCATCATATGCTTTTGGCTTCTTTGTCAAAAATCAGATGTCTGTGTGTGTTTATTTCTGGGTCTTTGATTTGATTCCATTGATCCACCAGTCTGTCTCTATGCCAGTACCATGTAATTTTTATTACTCATGCTTTACAGCACAGCTTGAGATCAGAAATGGAGATATGTCCAAATGATCTTTTATTGTACAGGATTGTTTTAGCAATTCTGGGTTATTGTTGTTGTTTTTTTTTTTTTCATATGAATTTGAGAATTGTTCTTTTAAGGTCTGTATTTGCAGCTCATATAATAGTATACATGAGTGACCCCCAAAATTTTACCAGGGAACTCCTACAACTCATAAACACCTTCAGCAAAGTGGCTGGATACAAATTAAAGAAAAAAAAGAAAAAATCAGTAGCTTTCCTGTGTACAAAAGACAAAGAGGCAGAGAAAGAAATTAGGGAAACATCACCCTTCACAATTGCCACAAACAAACCGTAAAGTATCTTAGTGTAACTCTAACCAAGCAAATGAAAGACTTGTATGTAAAAATGTCAAGTCATTGAAGAAAGAAATTGAAGAAAATATCAGAAGATGGAAAGATTGTCCATGCTTATGGATCAGTAGGGTTAACATAGTAAAAATGGCCATCCTACCAAAAGCAATCTACAGATTCAGTGCAATTCCCATCAGAAAACATCTTATTGCCTTCTTAGTTGAGAATTTTTCAAATTATTTTATTTATTTCTTGGAACCACTTATGTTTTGTGATGTTAAGTCCAGGCTATAGTCTTTATAATTAATTTTTTAGTTTGTTGGTTGCCTTTTTATTTGTGCTTTGACTTGAAAAGATTAAAATTTTCTATAGGCAATTTAGGTTTTAAATAATGGTAAATATGACACTTTCACTCTGAGCTGATTTTTTTTTTACTTGATAATCTCTACCCATTTAGAGAATAAAGACATTTTAATACATTTTCTTCAGTTTTTTGCATGTAACTTTCACATCAATGTAAAATTAGATATTTTGCATTCAACAAAGACTAAAATACCTTTTCTAAACAGCTAAAAAGTTTTTCAACATCATGGTATAATTATTTTCCCATTGATATTTAATATATTTTATCATGTATTAACCTTTTATAAGTAACAAAGTGTTTCTGATTGTTCTTTGATCTGAGTTTCTATTCTCTGGCAGTAATATAATATGATTTAAACATTACAATATCTGTTGTCCCCTCTAATTATCAAAAAAGTACAATGGTTATTAATTTCTGTTTGTTAAATTAAACACAAACTCATTCTGTTCTTAACCAATCTAATTATGATATTATTGTCATGTGAGTTAACAGAAAAATATAAAATATATTTATTAATAACTAAAATTTAGCTGTAGTTTTCTGTCTTGATGCATTGTAAGCTTCTTGAGTCCTAGTTGCATGAGTTAATGTGTAAAACTGATTTTTAATAATTTTATTTTAATAAGTAAGCCATATGGTTTGTAGTCATCTCTTCTAGAGAACGTTTTAGCTGCTTTTTTAATTTGTACTTTAGCTTTTGTCTCATTCACTGGTAAACTCAAAATTTCTCCTTCTTCAGTACTTTTTTCTCTCCTATAGTTTTTCTAAAACCATTCACCTAATGGAAAATTTCAAAATTATTTCCTACAATGGGATGTGATGGCTTTCTCTTTGAGTTCCTCGGCTTGAAGCTTTCGGAATTCAGTGTTGTCTCATTTTTCCTCCAAATATGTAAAAGAAAAGTGTAAGTTACCTATACATGGGATGATGATTCCCTTTACAATTAAACAACTTCTCCATTGTTTAGCACTGCTTCCAATGTTTTAGGGACTCCTTTTCATTCCATTACCTAGAGGCAAACAGAAATAAGTAGAAAAAGAAGAATAGATGAAAATAGGTTCTACCTAGCTTCTTTTTGCACTGTAGTTTTTAGCTACCAAAACCAGCTATGTTTCTTCTGGCTGTGGAGTTTTCTCATATTTAGAATTTTAGAGCTTTTGAAAATCAGATTATGACTGTAGATCTATTAAGTGCAAAACAATTTGACACATAATTTTAGTCAAAATTTATAAAGAAGATCAGTACCACACAGTTTCTATACCAAAGCTATATCTTTTGAGGAAAGAGATTGAAAGTTTAAGTTGCAAAATAGTTTGCTTTAGGTAATAGGCAGTTCTGATCCAGAACACGCTCTTGAAAATCCACCAATATCTCACAAAAATGAACACACACACACACACACACACACACACACACACACACTGAGAGAGAGAGGGAGAGAGAGAGAAGGATACAATGAAAGGGAAGAGGATGAAATATATACATACATGTACGCACATACACGTGTGCATGCACATATATGTCTACAGCATATTTAGATGTATAAATAGATGATATATTATACAACTAGAATGTTCCACCCCTTCCTTTCCTCTTAGAAAGCTTTCTGTTTCTTTGTCTTGTTTATTTGTTCTGGCTAAAGCCTTTTAAACACACCCAGTAGAAGCGGCAAATGTGGGTTTCTCGGTTTGCTCCTGATCTCAGAGGAAAACCTTTCCCCCCTTCCATCTTGTGTAGTGTGAGGCTGTGTCACCTGTAGCTTTCGTTTTGCTCAGCTGTACTCCTACTGTTCCTAATTTGCTGTTTGCCATTTTGTTTTAAAATATCTTATTTGAGGCAGGCGTTTATGTATCCAAGTGTGTGAGTTCTGCTCTGACTCTTAAAGTAACAAAAGATTTCCTCAGGAAAGAAATATAATGGACATTGATTGATACTTGCTGAGTGAACATCAAGCTGATTACTGTTCTAAACACGGCTCTTATCACACTACACCCATCTTCAAAAGTCCTCAGCACGTTCCCTTTGCTTGTTGAGCATGGGGCTAAACTGACAGGGCATATGTAGCTGGAAGAGACTTGTGCAGAAGCTGTGTCTATGCCAGACCCCACTTTGTTCTTCCAAATGAAAAGTGATCAATATATTGGAAGTTTTAGACATCTAAGAAAAAGAAAAGAAATTTCTTTCCTTGAAATATCTTTTGAGATACTCCACAATCAGCCTACCATATAAATTAGTAATGTTTTTCTCTTGCCACATCCTTACATACTTACTCAGTTTTAACTCAAAGAGATTATTCATTCTCTGTGAAATAAATCTATGCTTTAGGGTCCTAGTAGCTTTTGTCTTTTTGTTTAAATACAAAAGTCTTCTCTAAGTTTCACTCTCATTAAAGGCCTGGCCATCATTCAAGACCCCAGTCCTCAGCAGACCTATTGCTTGAAGTCAGATAAAATAATGATTATTCTCAAGACTTCTTAGGGGAGTCTGGAAAGTCCTTACTCAGGATATGGACTCTGAGCAAGGCCTAAAGGGTAAATTAAGAAGTTTCCAAATGAAATGTAAAATTATATTTTGATAGAGGGCCAAAAGTGATGTAATTATATTTAAATTAAAAATGTATAAAACAGTCTATAAAATCATAAACATATGGCTGTGGTCTGAGAGGTGGCAGTTCTCAGGCTCTATCTTCAGTTATCTCTGTGGGCATGTCTGAAACAGGACAGGGAGTAATACCTATAGAGGTGCAGGCACAGCAGCTTAAGGGACATGGATATTTCTGTTCATCTTCCTTTCTCATTGTCTACCATGGCTATGAGCCTGATCCTCTCAAAGCATTTCTAGTCTTCATATAAAGAGGATGAATAAAAACTTACTCTCTTTCCTCTAGAAGTATTAACGTGGAATAATGCAACCCAGCAGCTTCCAGAAATCCATCTACATTTTACCTGCCTTCAATAATATGCTTCAGTGACATCTTTTGATCCTTAGATTAGGACACATCTGCTCAATTATCCCCAGATTCATTTTCATTTATAGAAGCTAATAACATATGTCTGTTGTTTAATCTAATATAGATTAAGCTTTTATGACTCTGAAAAAAGACCTGAAAGAGACTACCTAAACCAGACTGTGTCAAAGACACAGCTAGAGTAGTAATTGGGGGTCCACCTGGGAAAGCAGTTCCTTTAGCAGAGCTTGCTTTGCAACTGGTATTTAGAATAGGAGAGAATCAGGCCATCGGAGTGCATCTGGTGAGTTACTGCCACAGTGTGCTGAGCAGTGTGGGGGAAGAAGGAATGAAGGAGAAAGGCACAGTGTAGTCACTTTTGGCTCTTCGGAGCTATCAAACTGGGGCTGTGTTGGTTTCTTGTAAAAATTCTTCATTGTTCAAAGGCCATAAAGAAAGGGGTGTTAATATTGCAGATGTGAACACACATCTCTGTTTGAAAAGATAAAGTGCAGACACTGGGAACTCAGGAAAATAAGCTCAAGTGTGTCATTGCTGGAAGCAATTGATGGTAGGCAGGGAGAGGCATCTGAGGTACCATTTTCAGTGTTACATAAGGATGAGGAAGAAGGATATTGCCAGGCAGTGATGCAGAGCTGGAGCAGGATGAGGAAGACACACATTTGAGAGTGAGAATTTGTCTTGCTAAGAGAAAGATGTAGCTGTGATGCGTGACATTCACATATTTGATTATTAGTTTTTTATTATTTGCTTTGTTCTGACAGTATCACAGAGACTCAGGTCACAAACAGTTTTGGTTTAAAATATTTACCCTTTGAGAACTTTGTACATGATCACTAAATCTACATCACACTGCCCTTCCTATTTCTCCGTCTAATTCCTCCTGTGTCTGTCATCCCAATTCAGGTCACATATTTTTTGAGGTTCCTTCAAATTAGGAAAATGTAAAAATAGGACCCTGAAAAGTATGGTGTATTTTAAATACTTGTTAAATAATAGCTGAAATTTTGATACACCCTACTAAATAGTACAGTGTAATAAAAGGTCACTCATAAACTAGCTAAGTCATTCTTATGTGAGAATTAACAGCATAGAATAGGGTAGCCCAGGAATGGATCCAAGGCTTTCTTGGTTATTTTTCTATTGGGATGGTAAGACACCATGGCCAAGACAATTTGTAGAAGAAAGAGTTTACTTGAGGCTGACAGTTTCAGAGGGTTTGAATTCATAACCATCATGGCAAACAGTGTGGCAGCAGGCAAGCAGGTTGGGCTGTAGCTGTAGCCGAGAGCTCATATCTCGAGACACAAACATAATGCAGAGCGAGCTAACGAGGAATGATGGAGACATTTGGAACCTCAGGGACACAACAAAGCCATGCTTCCTAATTTTTTTTTCTAACAGTCTTACCAACTGGAGACTGAATATTTAAACATATGAGCCTATATGGGGGTATTCTCATCCAAACCCCCACAAAAATTAATATCATCAGGTGAATGGTTCTTTTTCTCAGCATTGCCAGCACATCTGTCTTTTCATGGAAAGTGCCATGGGAATTTTTAGCCAAATGATTAAGTCTGAGGGGATCTGTGTCTAGGAGATGCAGGCTCAGTGTTGTACTGTCACCTTCAATCCACGGGGCGCAAGTGACCTGTTTCCAGGGCTGAGTCTTCTCTGGGACTGCGCTGTCTTGCTATGAGCTCATTCTGCACACATATTACATGGCTAGAAACAGAGCAGACAGCACTCTGCTTCATGTATTCACCATAGCTCCCTTCAATAATTACTGTGGTGTGGGATTTTTTTTAAAATTAGCACACCAAGTATTAAATTTCATTATAATATTCTGAAATATAATTGTTTGTTTATTCTATTGTCCCCGCTTCACCTTCTTGTCCCTGTTCGCCATTTATACGCTTCAACTGCTATATCCTCCTTTCAACTTTCTTGTCTTGTGTGCTGTATTGACCTCTTCTCCTTCGTCAATAATTCTTTTTTCCTCATTTCATGGTCTGCTTTCTAGTTTCATAGATTATACACATTTACACCCCTCCCCCCAACACACACTAAAAGCTAGGATCCTCATGTCATGTGATATTTGTCGTTCTGAGTTTATGTCACATAACAGTTTCCAGATCCATGTGTTCTAACCACCAGTTTCTTGTTCCCCCTAGGACAGCCTCTGTATTGCTGACAAAGATCTCTCTCAAACACAAATCTTAACATGCTTTAACCTTGCCTGAAATTCCTGATCTCCTTATCCAGTAGCACAACCTTCAACTTCCTTTGCTTGACATGGAACACTTCCTCTAGTGTCTCCAGCCCACCTGCTCAGTCTCATTTCCCATAATCCTCTGATATGGCTCTTTTCTTAATTTATTTCTTTTCTTTTCTTTTCTTTTCTTCTCTTCTCTTTCCTTTCCTTTCCTTTCTTTCTTTCTTTTTACAGAAAAGTGAAACATTCTTTTATTTCTTTTTTCTATGTTCCTGCTTATCCATGAAAGCCCACTATTTTCTTGCTAATTCTCAGTCCTTCTTTGAAAAGTTCCTGAATACAACAGTGCTCTGGTGTCCCAGGAAAGTAGCAAGTCTTCAGTGCAGTGTTAGGAGATCACTGAAGAAAGGAATTATAATTTGTTTACCTTTGTGTACTTTGCTTGTGCTACCATGCACAGCAAGGGCTCAATAAGTGCTGGCTGGATAGTTGAATTAATGGTCAATAATGCCTCATGCTTGCAGACGCAAATGCACGTGCTACCTCTTGCAAACAGCTTTCTCTGTAGCACCCGGCAGTGCCCATACTTTTCGGAAAAGTTCTTATTACCAGCTCTGATGGTTGGAAAATGATTGTGGGGTCCCAGGTCTCTGCATCAAAGCAAGCTTCTTGCCTTCCTGGTTGCCTCTTGACCAGCTGAGCCTGCTAAAGAATTCGTTCAATACTTTCTTCCCTTGACTTAGTGGGCAATTGCAGCATGGCACATAGAAACCTCATCATTCATGGTTGAGATGGTAGCATGCTGCTTATCTGCATGGAGTCATTCTCCAGGCAAGAAATAATGCATTATTAACACAGCTTTATTATCAGAACCAAGTTTGGCAGATAGAGGAACATTAGAGGATAATTGGAAGGACAGCTGATTTGTTAGCAAAATGTTGCCTTTTGGCTAATGAATCATTCCCGATTTTGCACCGACAGCTCTGTAACAAGCTTGAAGACTACTTTGCTTCAGACCATTAAACTTTGACAAATCAGTTATTAAGTACAGCTCGAGCCACCAGTCTGTGGGGATCATTGCAATTATAAGCCGTCTATGCATTTTTTTTTAATCATTAGGGGAGACAAGGTGAGTCAGATGATGAAGCGTCTGATGACTGACAGTCTCGGCTGCTTTGTAGTACACAAGGCAATAAACAGCTGCAGGAACAACTCATCAGTCAGCACACTCTCTTTGCCGGGAAAAGGTAGTGAGAGCAATAAAGGTTATTGCTTTCAAACAACAAGCCCTGTTCAGGAAGAAAGGACACAATTTTTCTTTAATTTCTCTTCTGGAGACTGGAGGTCTTTTAGAAGGAGAAACAGAGGGAAGGGGTAGGAGTGTCACAAATGGCCAGAAAATCAAAGTGGGCTCATGTGCCTGTGGTTTTTTAGCCTATGCTTTGTCAGACTGTTCATGCTCTTGGTATGTCCACTGGCTGGTGCCTCCATTTCTCCTTTCTGCTCTGCTCTCTCACTATTTAGAACACGGATCTCCAGTGCAGCTAGGTAGTATAATTCATCAGAACAAAGGGAAGCAGTAAAGACTGTGGTAAAATTACAAGTAAATAAGTCTGTGAGCCAGAATGCGATGTTGTTTTTCAGACAGAAGTTCAAGCCTACGGCCTGGATCATGAGACCCCATGAATCTAGTCAACACCTCTACAGCCATATGTACTTGTAGGCCTGTTCCTGAGGCTTCCTGCCTAGCCTAAGTGAGATGCTGTCTCTATTTCCCTCATCATGCCTCTCTCTGTGTGCTTCCACAACCTCAGAAATGACTCCCTTAACATTTATTTTTACGTGTTTAAATTTATTTGCTTTTGGAGGTCATGGTTATTTTTCACATTGGGGAAAAGAGGTGGTTTAATTTGAATTCAATAACTTTTTTTCTTCCTCAGTTGTGTGAATCTACTGTGCTTACTATGCACGTAAGTCCTAATTGCATTCCGAGCCTTTAGGCCAGTGTGTTGTCTTGTGCATCTCACAGGTGGACACGTTGCTGGGAGTCTGGCCGTTCTCACCGATGCTGCTCATCTCTTCATTGACCTGACCAGTTTCCTGCTCAGCCTCTTCTCCTTTTGGTTGTCCTCAAGGCCCCCTTCCAAGCTGCTGACATTTGGGTGGTATCGAGCAGGTAAAGTTCTGTGATTGTGCAATAGTGAAAGCAGAGCGATGCAGAGTCAAACAGAGTTTTAAAATCTGGAAGATAAAGAGCAAAGCCTTGTTCAGAAATTCCCTCTGGACCACAAGGCTGGTGCTTAGGAGAAAACAACCATGTGGGAATGTATGCTCTCAACATTAATTCAGCTGACAGCAAGATTACAGGAAGTTCCTCTGCTCCTGTGGGACAGCAAGAATGTTGTATCATGTCAGCAGCCACCCCATCCCCAGGGTCTTTGTAAAGCAACAACTAGAAAATTATTCTCTCAGTTACTCTGCATCCTTCCAAGAGAAGATGAAAGCAAAGTTTCTGCCATAACACAGATTAGAGCCACAGAGTATCAGGGTTAAGAGACTTGTCCCTCAAGAGTCACATATAAAATAGGGGCTTTCTCAATCACACCCAAGGTCACTCCTACATTTTGAATACTACCTTTGGATCTCATGTTGGAATTTAGTGGCTGTTGGTATGGTCTTGAGATGGGACTTCGTGCAGGCTTGAGATCTGTGCTTTCATTAGTGGGCCAATGCTGTCATTGTGGGAGTGGGATACCGGTAAGAAGGATGAGGTCTTGCCCTGTACATGCTTGCTCTTCTGCCATGCTATGATGTGTCATAGAATGTTTGCAAACTTTAAGAACCTTGGTCTTGTACTTCCCAGCTTCCAGAACTGTGAGAAAAAAAATCATTATGAATTACCTAGTCTATAGTATTTTGTTACAGCAGCAGAAAATGCACCAAGACAGCCACTCAGTGAATGAATGGCTCAGCTCAATACTTCTTCAGCTAATCATCAATAACAATAAAGTGGGAGAAGGAGATGACAAGAAAGAAGAGGAGGAAATAAAATTCACTCTTTTGTCCTCTCTTAGAGCTGCTTCTTTCATGGAGTGACTGTCAGCTCTTGCCCAGGAAGTGGCTAGACCTATGAGAAGTGTTCAGTGTCTGGGAAGTATTTACTATGGGTTGTTTTTAGCATCTTCCCCCCACCCCCACCGCATTGCAGCAGTACTTCCCGTCTCTGTGGTTTCTTATATTGGCTGGAGGAATTTCTGTTGGAATATTTTGTGTCAGAGTTGCAAATATGTAGTTACCGCTCTATGATTTTACACTGGCTGGCAAGTCAAGGAAAAGGGGAGCTGATGGCAACGCATGGGTAATCCTCATGGCCGGCCTTCGCAGTGAAAGTTGTCGGCACACACCGACAGTGTGCTCACTAACAATGGGGACTACAGGTTTAAGAGGTTAGAATACTACGAAACTCTGTCTTTCACACTAAGCAGTTTATCCGTGCAGGTGTTCTGGATTGCCTCCCTTCAACAGTTAGAGAGAAATAAACAGCAACAGGAAATTGGAGAGATTGAGTTTAGGGAACTCTTGTGCCTGCCACTGAACAAAGTACACTTGGAAGTCATGGAAGTTTGGTTGAAGGCTCAGCATTTGTTGGCACAAATTTCTACATGTGCTCCACGCTTTCTAGCACTAGAATGTTTCCTTTTTAAGGCAAAGTAGAGCGAGAATTTCACATCTCTGCTTAGATTATGCCCCCCTGACTATGGAAATCTATGATATTCTAAAAGACCAAGAGTGTTCAATAAAACTCTCTGCTTTTAGACAAAATATTTTGAAGTACAGGATACGATGTAAATATCGGGACTTTTAAGTGTGGCTAGTATGACTTAATAACAATATTTTTAATTTGATCTAATGTCTGATTAAAAGTCTGCACATGGTTGGTGGCTGCCATATCAAACAGTACCTCAGTGGGCCCTGTAAATCCACAGCCCAGTCTGGCCAATGTGCTGGCCTTGCTTAACTGTTTTCTTGGAAATCATGTAGCACCATGGAAGCACTTAGGATGTGTCCTCATGTGTTTCTTTTCTAACTAGTTGCTTTTGGATCCCTGCCGAATGTTTAGATCTCAGTGCTGGTCCTTGAGGTTGGTATGAAGGCTTTATTGTCCCAACTCCTGTCTCACTATATATTTCTTTTTTTTTTAAGATTTTATTTATTTATTATGTATACAATGTGTGTTTGCATGTACACCTGCATGCCAGAAGAGTGCACCAGATTTTTTTTTTTTATTTTAGATGGTTGTAAGCCACCATGTGGTTGCTGGGAATTGAACTCATGACCTCTGGAAGAGCAGCAGTGCTCTTAACCTCTGAGCCATCTTTAAACATGGGCTTAGTGTGGGACATGTTCAACTTGAACATACTGATTAATATCCCACATGCATAGGGATCATACTGCTCAACAGCTGTGAATCCTGTCCCTGTTTTCAGTTAAACAGAAACTTTTCAGCTTGATTCTCATTAACTTTGTCAAAAGGAGTTTTAAGCAATCTGAGTAGTTGAATAGTAATTCTTGAGAGTTTGTTTCATGTTCTACTAGTATCCTTGAGTTGCTTTAACCACATGGTTCCAACTGGATGGCTCAAAGAGACATTTACTATCTTAGGGGTATAGAGAAGCAGAAATATGAGAAAAAGAAATGACTGAAGTTGGCTTCTTATGAGGTCTGTCACTGAAAACCATACCTCTCTCAGACCTACTGCTGGTAGCTGTTGGCAAGCTTTGTTGTTCCTTAGTTCAAATATCTTTATTTTAGTTTTCATATCCTCTTGCACTCTCTGTATGCATATCTGTTTCCACATTTCCCCTTAGAATAAGTAAACGAGCCATATTTGATTATAGAAACACCTTAAACCAAAATGACTGGATTGTAACTATTCATGTGCAAAGATCCCATTTCCAAATATGATGACAATATGAGTTGTAGATGGATAGTATTTATACATACAAATCTTTGAGTGACAGAATTCAAGCCACACACATGCCAATTTGTATCCATATGCTATGTTAAAAATCTGCCTTATAGATAAGAGACTCTTACTCATAAAAAGCTACAAAGGCAGTTGTTGCTATACCATAAGAGTCTGATACTTGGAGGCCTAAATATCTGCATTAGCACTTTCTATTATGTGAAAAATGTTCCATGATGGATGAGCAGATGTTTTGAGTATTGCATGGATAATAATCACATACATTCTATTATGCATGAAACATAAAGTAGTTCATCAAACTTGTAATTTTGTGGAGAGCTTTATTTAGGAAGAAGCTAAGCATAAAAAGAAGTTAATTTGAGGAAAATACAAAGAAGCTAAGATAAATGGCACATGAATATGGGAAAACATGAAGATTGTATGTAAATGACTAAAGGCGGGAAGCAACAGCCATATAATGGGTAATAGTACATAATTTGGCTTTAAAGGGTCCTAGTATGTAGGAATAATGTAAAGAGTGTGTCCTAGTTGGTATTTACTGTCTTGACACAGCCTAGAGCCACCTGAGAAGGAACTCACAACTAAGGGATTGACCAGATCAGATAGGCCTGTGAGCATGTCCCAAGGAGTCTTGGTTGCTGTGGGAGACCTGCCTAATGTGTGTGGCACCCTTCCCTGAGCTAGTGGTCTTGATAAACCGTATAAGAAATAGAGCTTATTAAGTCCCATCAGGACTGCTTGGATCCTCTTCCTCTGTGGCTTAGCAAGGCCGCATCATCAGGGGTGAGTGATCAAAGAACAGGCAGCCAAGGTCATGACAGAGGCTGTGCCTGCTCCCCTTATACATGGACCCACATGGAGACTGAGATGCCTATCGGCCACATATGAGCTGGGGGTCTAGGTCCTCTCCATGCATGGTCCTTGGTTGGTGCATCAGTCTCTGCAGGACAGGGAGGAGTTAAGGGATGGGGCTACAATTGGAATATATAATGAACAAATTGTAAAAAAAAATTAAAAAGAAAGAAAATAAATAAAATCTTTACAAAAATCTAGCTAAACATAAGCCATCAAGAAGCATTCCTTCCTGGCTTCTACTTCAAGTTCCTGCTTGAGTTCTGGACTTGACTTTCCTAAATGATAGACTGTGGCTTGCAAGTTAAGCCAAATAATCCCATTCCTCTCCTAGGTTGATGTTTGTCACAGAAACAGAATGAAGCCAGGACAGTGAGTAGAGAATAGCATAATGGGATTCATCTGACTAGTGGCTCACAGGTTATCTGTAGACCATTGTAGGTTTTAAAAATCCATCTACAAGGCTGAGTGAAAGGATACGGCAAGGTATTAAGGAATGTCCATGTGAGCCAAAGTACTTTCTTCCTTAAACAAGCACCCTGAGATCTTTCTCATCTTCAAATATTAATGCAAATGTTTCCATTTGGATGTTTCTTTTTCTTGCAGTTACTCTTAAAAAGCAGTTAAAGTGCTTAGAAGCCCTTGAGTTTGTCTCTGTGTTTACAATATGTCGGGTTGGCAAATGAAACCCATTTTCATAAAGCACACTCCGAAGCCTTTCCTCTTTACTAGCTTATTCTTCTAAAGGTGCCAGTGCTGGCAAGTTGTAAATGTTTTATGATGAAATTAGGACTTTCTAAACACATTTTGCTCATTCATATCTCATTATTTCATCCCCCACTAATAAGTTTCCATCCTTTTAGCACCTGTATAAATTAAAATCCCCAAGGAGAACAGGGAGGGCAGGCAGCAATTAATACGTTCTAAAAATTTGCTGAAAATTACTCAGTAATAGGGAGCATAATGAGTTGTGATGTTCATGTTTTACAGATGCAATGCTAAAGTGCCTTATTTCAGTTCTCAAATCCATTCATGCTTCTGCTCCATGAATCACTGAAAGAAAAAAAAAGGATGAAGCCATTTTCATGGGCAGGAGAATCAAAGAGTCTATGGCTCTTGTGTGCAGAGTGGGGATGTGAAGGGGATATTCATGACACTTTCTGTGAATCTGACTCCCAGAGATCCTTGGTGCCCTGCTGTCTGTCCTTTGCATCTGGGTGGTGACTGGTGTGCTGCTGTACCTTGCCTGAGAGCGCCTACTGTATCCTGATTACCAGATCCAAGCCAGCATCATGATCATTGTTTCAGGCTGTGCAGTGGCAGCCAACATTGTGTAAGTCATTCCATACTGAGCATCTGTTTGGCTTATCTTCAGTCTTATCTAGAGAATTTTTTTTTAATATACTGTAACTATGAGGATGCTAAGGTTCTGACATGGTATTTGAGTGACACTAAGGAAATAATGTTGGTCAATAGAGATTAAGGAGTTTGAAAACATTGGCTACCACTGGTTACCATATTTGAAAGCTTCCACCATGCCAGAGACTGGGAAAGGGTCTTGTGATATACGTATAAAACTGAATTTTCACAATGTTCCACACCCGCAGAGTATAACAGGGAAACTCAGTGATGTTAAATAGGTAGGAGGAATTAGTATTCAAATCTAGATGGCTGAATTTGGAATTATTATGCCTTCTCTTGGGTGTTGATGATCCCATGGGATGTGGCTTGCAAATGGTTCAACCTCCGTTAGGTAAGTAGATTCTGAATTGCCAGATTGCTGAGTTGACAGAGACCTTAGAAATTACTTACTGTGGTGTGGATTTTGTGTTTAAATTATCTTCTGTAGCATCTTTATAAAGAGTTCTTCACCTTTGTATATTTCAACCAAATAAAAAATGGAGGCGTTTCTTCCCCCATCAACGTCTAGTTTGTCACTGTAACATGCTACGGCATGAAAAGCTGTTAGGGGAAAAATTCTCTTCCGCAAGTGCCTCCAGAAGGAATTCAGTCCTTCAAACCTGCCTCAGATTTCTCACCTCCAGAACAGTAAGATCATAAATTCATGCTGTTTTAAGCTCCCAAAGAATTGTGGTAATTTATTAGTTCAGTAAGAGGAAACTCACACACAGCTTGAGGATCCCTGCTACACAATGGAAACTGGCCTGAAACCTGAAACTTTGAATTATGTTTCAGGCTCAGAATTCTGGACGTTGGAGTGTTTTGGACATTTTGAATAGTCAACTGGTAATAATTAACTGCTAAATTTTATGTAAAAATAGTTAACTAGTAAATTGTATGTAAAAATTAGCATATGCATACGACTGCACGCATGTGCGTGCTCACACACACACACACACACACACACACACCATCACATTTTAAAACGCTTCTGGTTCCAAACATATAATTTTCCACTCTTCCCGCACAAACTGCTACATGTTATATGGTAGATTTGACAACAAAGACTTGACAGTGGCTAAAAAATTAGAATGATACTTACAAAGGCATTTGTTTGTTTGTTTGTCTGCTTGGAGAGGGCAAAATGGTATTTTTGCGATTGATAGATATATTAGCATTAATAGTTTGAAAATGTCTCCTCAGGTTATTGAAAGCTTTCATTTTAAGCTGCCATCTCTGAAGTGAGTTTTCTTGGCTTCCACCTTGAACCCAACAACTGTGAGGGTAATACATTTAGATAACTCCATTTTTCACCTAACAGTTTGAACCTAAAAACCTCTGAGCTGAAAGTTAAGAGTGATATTTAATGACTAGATCCTATCTGCAATTAGTTAACTTGAAACTATGCTTCATTTTTGAAGAAAATATACAGAGACATATGAATGTGAAACTATCTTGTCTAGGAGTTAAATACTCAGAACAGTTGTCCTGGTCACTGGAGGGGGTGTTATAATACCTTCTCTGCAAAGGAAACAATATGTCCTAAAGGAAGAATGAAAGTATTCGTTTCCAAAGAGTCCCATGTCAAGTAGGTTATGTCAAATCTATACAATGATGGTGGATCAACCAAATAAACATTGATCTAAGACCTGAAGGTTGGATCTTGATCTTCACAATACCATCCAGATTTTCTTTTTACTGCATTACTTTTGAACATTGACCTGACCATTTCAAGTATTTTTAATACATAGAAAGACTACCTAATTGGTTGTTCTGCCTTCCCTGAGCAAGCAAACAGATGGTTATTTGTAGATAAACATACAGAGTGACAAGAATGTTTCCTCCGGGAACTGAGAATGTAGACTTCAAGTGGTGCTAGACACTGATTTCAGAATATACAGGGATATCAAAACTGAAATTGTCCAAATCTGCTCTTTTGGGAGCCCAAAGATAGGATAGAAAGTTCCAACAGCAACCATGAAGAGAGTCTTTAATGAAAGTTGTAGACAGAAATATAAACTGAAGACATTTCTGCTTAATTTGCAAATTCAACCCAGTTGCTGTATATCTAAACTAGACTCCTCTGTTGGTCAACTATAGTGGCAATTTTAATGTAGGTGTGTGTGTGTGTGTGTGTATGTGTGTGTGTGTGTGTGTGTGTGTAATCCCTGTTATCTCTGCTGGGGAGATATCATGCCCAGTTTATAGTAAAAATATTTAACAGTGTCTAAATATGTGTTCCCCATCATCTTAAAATAAAACAAGTAAAAGAATGAATGACAATGTGATGAACATAAAGAACAGATCTAGAAGATCTATAAGCTGCCAGCCTAGTAGTGGAATGGTAACTCATAGTTGACAGTGAATTTCTGTCCAAATAATGACAATCTGAAAACTGCATTATGGAATGAGCAAATCTTGGTGGGTAGCTGTGATTCTGCTTTTGGTGATGGCCTGACATTTAACAGATACATTACCCATACATGATGTCTTTCCTTCTTTGTCAGTTCGCTTGAAAGATATGTGCTAAGCTTTGCAAGATGTTGTAATGTGCATATATATACATGTATAATATACACACATAAGCCCTTTATATTATATCAGATGACTTCCCTCTCCATACAAATAAGTAGACACAGACATATATATCTATATAAATAAGTATATATACATGCCGTTAAAAATTGTACTGATTGTATGTAATCATTCAAATGAACCAAATTAAACAAAAATTTAAAAAATAAGGATTCCAGCTTTGGGAGCAAAAAAGATAGCTCAGTTAGTGAAGTGTTTGTATAACAAGCATGAGGACCTGGAATTGAGCTCCAGGAGCTGTAGAAAAATGTTAGGCTTAGTGTGTGTTATCTCAATGCTGGGGAGACAAAGGCAGGTAGATCCCTCGGGTTCGCTGGTCAGCATTCTTAGCCAAGTCAGTGAGTCTCGGGTTAATGAGATCCTGTCTCAAAACCAGGTAGCTAGCTTCTATACCAAGGTGGTTCTCTGGTCTCCACATGTGCACTTGAGCATGTGCGTGCACAAGTCCTGGCACACAAGCACATAAACACACAGACAGATTGATAGTGTTTCTTCCAAAAGCCATAGACTTTATAACATCAGCCCAGTATCACACGCAAGAAACCTCCTTTCCAGTGTTGGTCCTGGTAGACCAAGAGATTCCTCAAAAAATAAGCTATTGTTGTCTATTGCTGTCTCCTAGAACTCAAAGGTAAGAACTTAACTGCTGAACACACCACAAATTTTATACACAGAAAGAACTGAACAAGAATTGACTTGCTCTCTATGAACTAACTCTCATATTTGAAGGTTCATGCAAACTGCCAAGGGAGATAGACAGCCAATAGTCCAAGCCAGCTGTAAGCCTTCATACAACAATTACAAGATATACTGGGGGTTGCAATAGTGGCACTTAAATGTTTGAGTAACCAATAGTGGTCTAATTGGGTCAGTGTTTGATTTTCATGAAAGTTATAATGCTTCTCAGTTTTACTGTGGAACAGCGTAGCATTATGTTGGTGAATTCTTTGAGGAAAATAAAGGAGGTGAATTTTTGAAATATTTCCTTTTGAGAGTTTTTAAATTTCTAAGATACACTTATATTCAAATGTAAGTCCTTAAAGGTGTGCCTTAAAGCACTGCTATTTTAACTACCTGGCAGTTTGGATAATAAATGCTACTGATGACTGCTTCATTATGCTGTGTAGGCTTTTAAAGGTTTATTGTGTCTGAAATCTCTTTCAGACTCACTGCAATTTTGCACCAACCTCACCTTGGCCACAACCACAAAGCCGTTCAAGCTAATGCCAGTGTCAGAGCAGGCTTCGTGCACGCCCTAGGGGACGTATTTCAGAGCATCAGTGTACTAATTAGTGCCCTCATTATCTACTTTAAGGTGAGTGTGTTTAGTAATCAGAGCAGCTCTGTGAATGAGCTAGCACAGAAGCTAAGACTCGAATATACCAATACTCTCAACCTGTGCTCCCCTGCACAAACTGCTTTACAAATCTAAAACTGGCAAATCCTGAAGCCTCGGTCTTTCCTGGATTCCAAAGAGCTGTCTTTATTTGTTGGGCTCTGAGTCTTTTGAGAAAGATCCTTTAATGTAGTATTAAGATGTGAACCAACGAAACCAGGAACACCTTGGGTTTCTTAAGATATGAACAATGGAAGATAGATCTGGTTTGTTTAAATAATGCTTATTGGATGAATTTTACAGAATAAACTCAAAGACATAAATCATAGTAGAAAGAGGGCAGATTTTTATTATAGAGGATTGTTTTAGCTGTTCTGAGTTTTTTTTTTTTTTGTTACTCTATATTTGGCATTTCTGGGTATCATGCTGAAATGAATGTGTCTGATCAGGCATTTTACCTGTTCTTATTATCTCTGCAGAGAGTCATATTTCTCAAAGATTTATTTATGTTTATTTTATAAATTATGTCCAGTGATGTGTCTCTGAATGAGTATGTGCTCATGAGTTCAGGTAACCCTCATAGGTCAAAGGAGTTGGATCCTGGAGACATTTGTTAAATGCCTGATATAGAATTGAGAACTGAGTTCAGGCTCTGTGCAAAAGCAGACTTGCTCCTAACCACCGACCATCTCTCCAGCCTCCGAGAATCATATTTCTTGGGAGGGAGTCCAATTTACTGAGATTGGAACTTGTGACTACTGCTTGTCTGGAAGAGGGTCAAGAGTGCTTGATTCATGGACCTGCTGACCTTGTTCTCAGTGTGGGAGGGACCACCTTTCTGCCAAAGCAGAGCTCTGGGATGATAGGATGAGCACATAAAAGGGTCTCTCACTCGAAACATGTAAGCACTCACCAACAAACATGTATGTTTGGGACAGGGAGAGGGCAGCACATGATGGAATTTAACCCTGCCTTTTCTTATGCTATTGTCATTATCTAATTTTGAGAGAATAGTATTTTTTCCTAAAGTGTGAAAATACATAAATAAAAAAAAAGTAAAAGATATCTGAACTCAGATGGGGAAAATGCACCTTAAAAGCCTGAAGTCAGTAAACAAATAAACTGTGAAAGTGAAATAAAAGCTTCAAGCCAAAGGCAAAGACAGTTTAAAATTGTAAAGATGAATAGTTTGAGTCTGCCAGAGGGGATGGTGAATACCAATGGAACAAGGCCTTCTACGCTAGCAGGACCTGGGAAATATGAACTCACATGCACTGTGGCAGAGCACACAGTCTGTCCAGGTCTGGGCCTGATGCAGTCCCAGTGCTGGGATGGGAAGTGGACATAGCCTCATCCCCAATCCGGAAGCTACTTCCAATTGATAACCAAGCACAAATAAAAATTAGTTATTCTAATCAGTTATTCTCAACTGGAGTCTCTCTGGTTATACAAACCGTACTTAAGGGCAGGCTCCATGCCCATCAGTAAATGCCAAAGCAAAATGAAATCAATGGCATGTTTAGAGGTTGTTTGTCTCATTTGTCTCATACTACTTTGTCAGGGCTTTTTTTTTTTTTTTTTTTTTTTTTTGGTCCTTTGTGCGTGCATGCATGCACACACACACACACACACACACACATTATGGCTTCTGGTTTTGTGTTTTTATGAGATTTTTTGTATGTGTAAATATATATTTCTCTGCATCTATTTGTGTTTCTTGAGCTTTTTCTTTGGCTATTTTTCCTGGGTTTTTTTTTTTTTTTGCTTGTTTGTTTTATCCTATTCATTATTATTATTATTATTATTATTGTTGTTGTTGTTGTTGTTGTTATAATTATTATTTTAGATATCTGTGTATGTCCTAATGACAGAAAGAAAGGGTGTGGAGAGTTAGGTGGGTGAGAAGTGGGGAGGATCTGAGAGGAATTGGCTGAGGGGAAACTACAATCAGAATAGTATATTAAGAAATCTATTTCAATTTTAAAAAACCAAAATTTTGCAATGCATTTTTAACAGACCATTAGCTTTCACCAGTCCAAAAGCTAAGAATGCCATCATACTGCATCTGAAATCTATAGCAGAATTTTCTCAGCTTAGTTGTAACCTGCCTGTGCATTGGCTCCACAGTGAATTTGGCAAATAGTTTAATTTATGACTTTCTTGTATGTGTAACTAATAAGATCTCATGTAACACCTTCACAAAAATAACTCAAGTTGCCACACAAAGGTTAAGCTGGTGCTACATTTCCCAAAGGAAGTGGAACATGGAATTTTCTGTGCCACTGAGCTTCACCACTATTAGAATAGCATACATGGCATTCCAATTTCAATAATATAAATCAGTGGGGGTAGGAAAACAGAGGAGATGAAAGAGAGAGGATGATCAAGGATCATGCCTTGGTTTGTGCTTTAAAGGCTGAAATAATTGATACTCTTTCTTTCCTCCCTTGCCATAATTAAGGTTGAAAAGCACTGGCTAGCGTGACCATCTTTTCATACATTTCCATGACTACAGTGTTCTCATGTTAATTTGAGAAACTATAAATCAGGTGTTTTTTAGAGAATACTTAAGAACATATTTCTGTTTAATTCCTAAGTTATTGGGAACACATTTCCAGAAGCCTCCATTCAATAATCACTGGAAATGTAAATCAGTGACTGAATATATCCTACTGAGAGAAAGAATGTCCCCAGGAGATGCAACCTGCTTTTGAGTTGAATGTCTAGGGTCATGAAGGTGAATGGGTGGTGGAGAAAGGAGGACTCTGAGATGTTTACTTATTGTATCAACTGGGTTTCTCGATTGAAAGTTTGAGCTTGGTTAACCAAAGTTGCTGTTTTCCAGCCTGACTACAAAATTGCTGACCCAGTGTGCACATTTATTTTTTCCATCCTGGTTTTGGCCAGCACCGTCATGATCTTAAAAGACTTCTCCACCTTACTCATGGAAGGTAAGAGTGCTTGCATCAATATTCCTAGGGTTGATGCTTCTTTTTCCCTTTGATCATAAAAGGGATGATGCCAAGTCATGTTCTCTGTTAATTTGTATCATAAGGAAAAGTTAGAGTGATAAGGATTTTTAATATTTGATTTCTGCTTATATGGAACAGATACAAATTATGTATGCATATATACATACTTTTAAATTATAACTCACAATGTAAAGATATCAAATATAAACACTAGGTACATTAGAGGGAAATATTACAAAAATATAAATATATTGACAAGTATACTAGAAAATATCTAAGAAAGTCAAGAAGAGTCTTCCTCTTAGGCAACATTATAAGTGAATACTTAGATCTCATGTGTTTCAAAGTACAAGAACACTAGGATGATATTTATTTGTTCAGCAAGTACTTGCTGAACTTTGCTAGATCATGTCTTTAAAATTAGACTCACTAAGATGAGTGAAGCAGCGACCGCTACTCTCCTAATGGAAAGAGCTATACTTGAGTGAAAGAATTATCTAAACCATGAAAACGAATAGAGTAGTAATAGCTACCCAGAAGAGCTGTGGGATTTTCATATGCTGGGGAAGATTAGCTAATGAGCAGCTGGGGAAAGTGATGTTTCCAGGCTCATTCTTAGCCCAGGGTAGGATCTGTCTCTTATCAACCTCATTGCCCATAGACAATAGCCCCAACTATTCTTCTGCTTCGGCTGGCTGGCTCCATGCATCTTCCATTAATCAGAGATGGATGACAGGGGTAACACTCACTGTCAAGACAGTAGCTCTTATGACTAAAGCTTACTTGGGAATGTCTCCTGTTCATTCTGTATTTGGTGCTTTTCTTTTTATTTGGCATTACACAGTTGAAGAACTGATGTTTTCTGAGCTTCCCAGGCTGCATCTATGTAGTTAGGTGTGACATACATGCCAAGACTAGGTCAGCCTCAAAGAATAGGTAGTTATCCAGGTATAGTGGCAAATGCCCATATGCTCAACAATTGGGAGGTAAAGGCAGGAGGACTGCTATAAGTTCAAGGCCAGCCTGGACTATATAATAAATTCAGGCCATCCAGGGTTACATAGGGAAAACCTGATGAAAATAAATTGAAATAATAAAACCAAGTTGATTGGCTGGTAGTCTTCCCATGTTCTATATGATTCGTTTAGAAAGAAGAGTGACAGTCAAATTAGAATAGTCTGTGACACGGATGTTGAATGCTGACCCAGGCAGCTTAAACAATGCGAAATTGCAAACCAAATGATAAGGTATCATTGCAACATTAGCATTTCCTCCTAACATAGTTCCTGGAGTGACTCACTGGCTAATGAACATTGCACAGCATTATAATTTACAAAGAACAGACTTATTCCATAAAGTCTTTACACCATTCAGATCTATGCATTGCTCTTGTTGTCCATATTTTCCTAAGCATATGATGAGGGTTAGAGAAGCATCACAGTTTGAGAAAATTCACAGTAATTGTAGTCAGAATGCAAACCCAAGATTTAGGAGACCAAAACCCATGTTGTTTCATTATGTTTCATAGAGAATATGCACAGATCATTAGGAAAAGCACTGTTAGTGTAATATTTTCAGGATGATTACTGTTGCTAGATGTTGCTGAGTAAATTCTGAGAGTATTTTGTCTGGGCTGACTTGAGACTGATGACAAAGCCTTCAACAAAGTCAGATTTTAAACATTTGACAGGCACTGGATGCAAGTTGGTATTCTGGTGGAGACTGTGCAGCATTAGCCCTCATAGCCAGTGCATTTAGGTAAGTAACAAGAGGGTCGTACTTTTCCTTTGTCAGGTGTTCCAAAAGGCCTGAGTTATGACAATGTGAAAGAGCTCATCCTTGCGGTCGATGGCGTGATCTCTGTGCACAATCTACACATCTGGTCCCTCACAGTAAACCAAGTGATTCTCTCTGCTCATGTGGCTACAGGTCAGTGAGTTTTGTAAACACCCCCGGGCAAGATTCACTCCACACCCTGGAAGGTCATTCATTTCTCTTCCTTTTAGAGCTGCCCTTACAAGCCATTGTCTGTCAAAACAACTGTAAAATGTGTTGCTCTACCCAGCACCTCTGAAAACCAAACTCCTTATCAATGTTGTCATGGCAACAGTGATCCCAATAGCATTGTCTGTGCTGATTACATAAGATAGAGAGACAGTATAAAGGCTAAAATGTCTCTCTTCAAGTTCTCAGTCTCAAAAAAAAAATGACTTTACTTATTTGTCTGGGTAACTCCTTAGCTTAAATAATAGGATCAGATTAGACAACAACAACAACAACAATCTCAATAGAGTATCTCCCTTGTACAAAATATTTTTCTGATGTTGAAGAAGAAAGAAGGGAGATGGAGGCTGAGCTTTGAAATTCCAACAAACTAAGAGTGTGTTGAAAGATGGTCAGACATCCTGTGGCCATGCAAGACACTTCATAGAAGAAACTCAAGCCTGATTTTTTTTTTTTCTCAAGTGGAAGGGGTTTATGCCCATGATAAGTTTTCAGACTGGAAGAAATGGGAGGTAGGAGGTTTTTCTTCCTCTTAGGAGAAAATTCAGGCTAAGGATAGTACATTAAGATGTGAAAGTGTTAAAGGCACTACTTAGGGGCAAGGGATGAGAACATCAGGGACAGTCATCTGAGGGCTGTACTTCATCGGACGTCTTCATCTTCTCCAAGGGGCTCGGCTTTGACTTCCAGAAATTTACAGCACATTTTGTCCAAATATTTCAGAACCACAAGTAGAAGAATATAGTAAACAATCAGGTTACCATGGGAACTTTGTAGCCTCCTGATATTATTTAAGACAGAAAAAAGGATGGCAGTGAGAGTGGATGCTCGAGGGAAGGTCTGTGGGGAGCTCTAAATGTTTCCTTGTTCCTGCCACTTGTCTTGATATAAATTCTAATTAAATTCAAGAGTGGCAAGAGAGAGATCCCTGGGGGCTGGCGAGCAGGGCCCAGTAAGACACAATAGCTAAGTCTGGTTCTACTTCTTTCCAAGTCCTGTCTTGCCTTCCACATGAAGCTCCCACCAGTGCCATATTAAAGAGGTAACTGGGTAGGAAGACTACCCATAGTAAGAGATACTTTGCTCTGCTATGATGCATTGTCTGTGTGAACAGAGCTGAATGTTAGAGCCAACTACTTCCTTTGTGGGCTCTGCCCTCTCCCTGCCCTTCAGATACCAATCCCTTGAAGCTGAAATCAGTTCCTGACTGTGTGTGTGGGGGAAAATACAGAAAGAGAGAGAGAGAGAGAGAGAAAGCAAGAATGCATTATCACATTATCTGTGTTAATCTTTCTGTGGCTCTTTATCAACAGCTGCTAGCCAGGACAGCCAGTCTGTGCAAACAGGAATTGCTCGTGTCCTCAGCAGTAACTTTGATCTGCACTCCCTCACCATTCAGATAGAATCTGCAGCAGACCAGGACCCCAGCTGCCTTTTCTGTGAAGACCCACAGGACTAGCTCAGTCACACTGTCAGCTTCCTGTATTTCATAGGCCATGACAAGCTGCTGCAAAGTTTCTACAATGCACAATTAAGCAGCCAGTGGAATAGATTTGAGAAAGTCATGATGGTGCAATGCACACACCCTTCTTTTTATTTAGCTACATCCACCATGAATGAAGATATATGAGATTCATCAGTTTCTTGGATTATATACTAACCAGTAGTTGTGTTCAATTATAGGAATGCATATACAGATTGTTCCCAACTGTGGCTGAAATAACAGATGTTTGCAACCACAGGTAATAAATGGTTCACTTCCCTACAGTAATGGTTATAGTTGAATTCAGGAATCCTCGGCATGAGAAACAAGTATTTGAAGTGAATCTTGAGGCATTAGGATTTGACTTGTCCATCATCCTCACTGAGACATTCATCATTTGTGAAATAGAGGAGAACTTTAGTCTTTCATTGTAAATTATGGTTCTGTATGGGTGAAGTATTGAATTATGTTTTAATTCTCTGTGCAAAGGGTATGAGAAAAGAAAAAAATTCTGAAATTGCTAACTTTTGAATGCTTTCATAAAGTGTAATTTAATAATGTAAGAAAATGAGGAGGCACAGAATGCGATGTTTCTCATCCAGGTCACATGGAAACAATTCAGTCAAAGCATTAAGATATCTCTCAAAGTTTGGACAATATTTATGGATCACTATTGTTCAAATGCTGTACTTTATGTTTCAACAACTTAACTTTAAGAATTTAGTAGTAGTATTATATAGACAGAACATAAATATCAGAGAAGATAAGTAATCTAAAATGTTATTTATTCAATCATTCAAAAGATGTTTTTGAAGACAGACTTGGGATGAGGACTGGGGAAGAGCTTTGTTCTTCATTTCTGTAACTGAATTATAGTAGTTCATTAACTCTCAAAGGTCCTATTCCCCCAAACCAAGGTTAGATTAAGCTTCTAACCTCTTAAGAGTCCACTAGGGGCATTAAATTTCTGTGTTAGTTTTAGTGGGATTATTCAAACTGTTATCAGTGAATGAAGTGGATGTCAACACTTGCCTTGACAGAACTATTTTTCCTTTTGTTGTGGAGACAGACACTGAATAAATGAAGACAGTTGGTAATTACTATAAGAACTAGCCCAGTAATATGAAGGAAGAGAGGCTTTGAGTTTGATGCAAGTTCATGAAGAATGTCTGAGAGAAAATAGCAACTGAACTGATATAGGCACAACAACAACAACAAAAATGTGCTAGCCAGGTGGCATATAGAAGGAGCCAGCTCTTAAGAAAACCAAACCAGGTTGAGACCTATGTCATGAGGGTCTTGCAATGCTTGAAGGGCCTGGACCCAGAGGCTGGGTCACCCAGGCATCTAAGATAGAGCCAAACATGACTGGCAAAAGAAAAAAAAAAACACTCAATGAAGTGATTCCTGATGATATTCTGCTATACTCATAGATTGGTGCCTAGTCCAATTGTCATCAAAGAGGCTTCATCCTGCAACTCATGGAAACAGATGCAGAGACCCACAGGGTGGTGCTCAGGCAATCCTGTGGAGGATGGGAAGGAAGGATTGGAGTAGCCAGAGGGGTCAAGGACACCACAAGAAAACCTACTGAAACAACTAACCTGGGCACATAGGGGCTCACAGAGACTGACCTGACAACAAGGGAGCATGCATGGGACTGACCTAGGCCCCCTCTGCACATATGTTACAGTTGTGTAGCTTGGTCTTCTTGTGGGACTCCCAATAGTGGGAGCATAGGCTGTCTCTGCCTCCATTGTCTGCTCTTGGTACCCTTTCTTCCTACTGGGTTGCCTTGTCTAGATTAATATGACGGAGGTTCCTAGTCTTACTGCAACTTGATATGTCATGTTTGGTTGATATTCACCACTGCAAGCCTGCCCTTTTTTAAAGAGAAACAAATAAAGAGTGGATAGAGGGGTGTAATGGAGAGATGAAGGGGAGGGACTAAGAGGAGAGGGGGGAATAGAAACTGCAGTCAGAATGTAGTAGTAGTAATAATAATAATAAATTAAATAATAATATAGAAAAAATAATTAAACTAAAGACTGAGCACTCTGAAGAACTTGGTGTATTTGAGGACTTGAGGAAGACCCTTGCTGTCAATGGTGCCCTAAACAGGTAAACTAAAGAACATGAAAGAAATGAAGCTGAAAGAGAAGCAAGCCAAGTCACAATGCAAGATCTACCTTATCCCGAAGCTTATCTTTGCTTTTTCTTTGACACATTTCCCTGTATTCTGTTCTTTCCCTCTCTCTTTCTCATTTTGGTCAAGTAATCTTTATACATAGTTGGCTATTATTGTAAAAGTGTGTCCAAATGGTTGAGTTTTCACTCTTCAAAAGAACAGAATGAATAAAATGTGGATTTTAAAAGCAAAGCAGTGACTGCAGTTTTTTGATGTATCCTATCCGTGACTGAACACACTGGGCTAGTCACAGACAAGACTGAGCTTGACTCTGAATAAAAGTCTGGCTACAAAAAGAATTAATTGAAAAGGTTGTGATTTAATAAAAGATGTGTCTGAGTTGTGCTGTTAACCCCAGAGCTGTGAAAGAGAGGCACTATTAGCATGGGTGGAGCGAGAGATGGCAGTGGGGTGAAGAGCATGAAAGAATTATAAAATATGGTTTCCATCTATTTCTGCTTGTTTCTACATCTCTAACCTAGAACTGGTCCTATTTCTCTGAGCTTTAGATTACTCATTGGAAAGTGAAGTTTCCATTGTTATAAAGACATTTATGTCTGAGCTTCATGGACTAATAAATATAAAATACAGTGTTCTTTCTTTCTTACCCACTGTTTCTAAACCCCAGTACTCTAGGAAATATTAAATATGAGGTTTTTCTACAAAATACTATAAAACTTGTGTTTTTGACAAGAATTAAACCTTTTTATCTTCCCACCTTGTAAGACTTTTATGAAAATGTTTTAATCACTCTTCCTCCAAATCTGGCAAAATCTTTGTATACACAAAGGCCTTACTAAGATCTCTGATTAAAATGGCAGATCCATCTACCCTTTATCCCTTGCACAATGTTTTAATGGGAAAGACTATGAGATCAGATACCTAAGAGCTAAAAAAAAGACACAGTTGCCACCTGCATTAGAATAAAAAACTAAGCTCACTGCGTGCTTGTTTCACTGCCTTGGTGAGCAAGTTACCCTCTTTACTTACCTACCTACCTACTTACTTACTTACTTAATTCATTTACATCCCAATTATAGCCCCCTCCCTCCTTTCTTTTTGGTCCACCCTTACTCCCTCTTCTTCTTCCTCCTCCCTTACCCCTCAGAAAAGGTGAGCCCCTCCAACCTACCCTAGCACATCAAGTCATATCAGGAGTGAGCACATCCTCTTCCTCGGTGGCTTGGAAAGGCATCACCACCAGGGAGAAGTGATCAAAAAGCAGGCAACAGAGTCCTTGTTAGAGATAGCCCTGCTCTCCTTCCAAGGGTACCCACATGAAGACCAAGATGGCCATTGGGTACATATGTGTAGGGGGCCAAGGTCCAATCCATGTATGGTCCTTGGTTGGTGTTTCATTTTCCACAAACCTCACTGGGCTTAGGTTATTTGTCTCTGTTTGTCTTCTTGTGGAGTTCCTGTCCGCTCCAGGTCCTTCTATCCTTCCCTCCACTCTTCCACAAGGTTCCCTGGTCTCTGCCCAGTGTTTGGCCATGAGTCTCAGCATCTTTTAGATTCATTGTTAGGTAGAGAATCTCAGAGGACAGCTATGCTAGGCTACCATCTGCAAGCATAGCAGAGTACCTTTAATAGTGTCAGGGTTTGGCTCTCTCCCACAGGATGGGCCTCAGGTTGGGCCAGGCATTGGTTGGATATTCCCCAATCTCTGCTCTATCTTTATCCCTGTGCGGGCGCAAACACACACACACACACACACACACACACACACACACACACACACACATCTTTTAGGCAGGGTATATTTAGGGTCAAAGTTTTGTGGGTGGGTTGGTGTTCCCTTCCTTCTACTCATAGTCCTGTCTGGTTAGAGTGGCCTCTCCAATCTTCATGATCAGTACTACTAGAGGTCCCAGCTGTAGTCACCTCCATATTCTTCCAGGAGTCTACCCTGTCTCAGGTCTCCATCTTGTCTCAGACATGCCCCTGCAACTTTGCTTCTCTCTGCATGCCTCTTGTCCTCCATCCCCTGCCTTCCACACATCTGATCCCTACCTCAGCAACCCCTCTCCTTTCTGTTCCCTCTCTTCAACCACTTCCACTGCCTATTCTAGTTCTCCTTCTGAGTGAGAGTCAAACATCTTCCCTTGTGCCCTCCTTGTTACATAGCTTTTTTGGGTCTGTGAATTACAGTATGGTTATCCTGTACTACATGGTTAATATTCACTTATAAGTGAGCACATACCATGTATGTCTTTCTGGGTCTGGGTTACCTCATTCAGGATGATCTTGATCAAGATTAAAGTTTTGCCTTATTGAGAGACTTTGATTGAAATGTTAGTTTCTTTGTAAACTCAAACAATTCTAAGAGCATTATTCCTATTTAGGGCTGAATCATTCTTTGTTACAAGGAACACTGTCTTTGTCTTTTGCTTGACAGCATATCTAGTAGTATCCTCAGGGCCTACTTGCACTTGTTAATTGTACACACACACACACACACACACACACACACACACACACACACACACCAGGAGGGGGTGAGTAAATGTATAGACTATCAGGGGAAAGTGGATGTTGTGAGGATTTGGAACTTGAATAAGAAGCCAAGAAGGGGAATTTGAGGGTGCCTTTCATGTTGGGTCCAATACTACCTACTTATTTTCCAGATCCTTCATTTAGGAGGCAGGACATTTAGTGCCATTCATCTGAAAATATAACATTAACTGGGCTAACTTTATATGTTATGTAAAGTTATGGTGTATCAAAGCTAGAGAAACTTCTTCACATATCTTTCTCTCTCTTCCCCTTGGTATATAAACTAGGCAGAATGTGTCTCTGTAAGTCAGTCCCAAAATGGTTAACACTTTATCTTTCCCAATCTGGTGAGTACTGGGTGAGTAGATAGGAAGAGTAAATGCGGGCCCCAATCCATCTCTCTCTCATTTCTTCTTTTGCACAAGGAGATTAAATAAGCTGGTCTCAAGACTTAAAGTTAAATCACAGAAAAAAAAATGGATGGCTTATTTAATATTCCAGCCCCCAAAAACATTTCACTGAATTACTGGACTCTGACTTAAATATTAATTAAGTGGTATTTTTATTTGTATTGTTACTTATAGGTCTTCTTTCAGGATCTCTTCTGGGAAGAAGAATGTCAAGACAAGTCTGTATCATTCCAAGATCTTGACTGTGTAATATCATATTATTCTAAACATCATGCTTATCTCTAAGAAGGAAAGGAAGAAAATTTTATTTGAATATGTTAATTATAAAAGAATAAATGAAGAAAAACTGGGGAACAGCCTAGAACTCATTGGCACAGGAGACAACTTCCTGAACAGAACACCAATAGCACAGGCTCTAAGAGCAAAAATCAATAAATGGGACCTCATGAAACTGAAAAGCTTCTGTAAAGCAAAGGACACCGTCATCAAAACAAAACAACTGCCTACAGATTGGGAAAGAATCTTCACTAACCCTTTATCTGACAGAGGACTAATATCGAGTATATACAAAGAACTAAAGAAGCTGAAAAGCAGCAAACCAAGTAATCCAATTAAAAAACGGGGAACAGAGCTAAACAGAGAATTCTCGACAGAGGAATATCGAATGGCAGAGAAACACTTAAAGAAATGCTCAACCTCATTAGCCATCAGGGAAATGCAAATCAAAACGACCCTGAGATATCACCTTACACCCATCAGAATGGCCAAGATGAAAAACTCAAGGGACAACACATGCTGGAGAGGTTGTGGAGAAAGGGGAACCCTCCTCCACTGCTGGTGGGAATGTAAACTGGTACAACCACTCTGGAAATCTATCTGGTGCTTTCTAAGACAATTAGGAATAGTGCTTCCTCAGGACCCAGCTATACCACTGCTAGGTATATACCCAAAGTTTGCTCAAGTACACAAAAGGGATATTTGCTCAACCATGTTTATAGCAGCTTTATTTGTAATAGCCAGAACCTGGAAACAACCCAGATGTCCATCAACGGAGGAATGGGTACAGAAATTGTGGTATTTTTACACAATGGAATACTACTCAGCAATCAAAAAGGAGGAAATCATGAAATTTGCAGGCAAATGGTGGGATCTAGAAAAGATCATCCTGAGTGAAATATCCCAGAAGGAGAAAGACAAACACGGTATATACTCACTTATATAGACCTATAAAATATGACAAACATAATGAAATCTATACACCTAAAAAAGATAATCAAGAGAGCAGACATGGGGGAAGATTATCAATCCTCGTTTAGAAAGACAGATGGATGTGCATTGAACATATGACAGGAGTCTACTGAGTGCATACGAAAGACTCTAACTAGCAGTGTTTTCAAAGCAGATACAAAGACTCATGACCAAACCTTTGGCAGAGTACAGGGAATCATATGAAAGAAGGGGAGTTAGTCTGATGGGGAAAGGATAGGAGCTCCACAAAGACCAAAGATATCTGGGCACAGGGTTTTCTCAGAGACTGTCATTCAACCAAGGACCATGTATGGATATAACCTAGAACCTCTGCTCAGATGTAGCCTGTGGCAGCTCAGTAACCAATTCTAACAGGAGCTCAATGACTGGCTCTTTGACCTCCCCACCCCCCAAGGGAGGAGCAGTCCTGTTAGGCCACAGAGGAGGACTTTGCAGCCAGTCCTGAAGATACCTGATAAAACAGGATCAGATGAATGGGGAGGAGGTCCCCCCTATCAGTGGTCTTGGAAAGGGGCACGGTGGAGATGAGGGAGGGAGGGTGGGATTGGGAGGGAATGAGGGATCGGGACACAGCTGGGATATAGAGTTAATAAAATGTAACTGATAAGAAAAAAATAAAATTAAATTAAAAAAAGAATAAATGAGCAGCAAGTTATTAGAAAATTGGTTGCAGTACT
This sequence comes from Psammomys obesus, assembly GCF_907164565.1. Lineage (NCBI taxonomy): Eukaryota > Metazoa > Chordata > Mammalia > Rodentia > Muridae > Psammomys > Psammomys obesus. The sequence continues at coordinate 24,515,461 of NW_026596079.1, read as the reverse complement.
TGAAATAGACCATTTTTTTCTAGCTTGAATCTGAACATGTGTATAAATACACAAAATCATTTTCAAGGATTTTCATTCCTTATTATTCCTTTATAATCTCTTGACAATAAATCCTTTTTAGTGTTAAATTCTAACATGATTATTAACAGGCCATTAGTTCATGAAATTTTCAAAGAGATGCTACTCAGAAAATTATATTTTCGCTTATGTTTATATCTTGGGACCCACCAAAGAATATGCTCTTAGGAACCCAGAGATTTGTAAGAAGAGCACACAGAATATTCAAAGTTGACTTTCCAAGTTGTTGACATAATAATTAACCTGAAAGGAGAAATGAAGAAGTGCTGACTTGATTGATTCCAGATGTATTGCCTGAGTCCTTGCTTTGCAACAGGCATTGTGCTAAACAATGGGTTATAAAGAAGAATTAGACATAGTATATGTTTTAACCCACAGTAGTAACTCACACTTCCTCTGGTAATTCAATTAAAATAAAAGTGTGCAGGCCGATGTCTGGAAAATCACAAGTCAGCAGCCATAGTTTATAACCTCTGCTTCTGCCTTTATGTAAATTACTTAGAGATGACTCTAAAGAAGAGCCACGAACTGGACGAGCCTCAGTCATAAACTGGAAGCTGCAGAAGAGGTGAGTCAGACATATGCTTAGATAACTAGAGCCGTGTCTCACATTATAGGATGAGATAAGTCATGAAGGGGAATGGTGAAAGTTGCTGAGTGAGCATCAGGCTTTATGCCATCCTGGTAACAACATGTTAAACTTTAAATTATACAATGGGGTTCCAACAAGGTTAAGTATAGGCCATTCTCAGCAAAGGCACAGAAACGAGCAAGGCGCACTTGTGTTTATCTGTTAGACTATTTAAAAAGAAGTGAGCTCTGTGATTTTTATCATCATATAGTTTTGCATCTCTATGGTTATAGTGTGTAAAGAATAGCAGTCCAGTCTTAGATGATCTTTATATCATTGCCAGCCTCCAGCAGGATGCCAGAAGCCTAGAAGGCATTAATGATTGTTGAGGCAATGACTCTGAGCCTAGAGGTGGGCCTTGCCACTGTTTTTTCATTTATATTTGTGTTTTTCTGGAATTTTGAAGACAAAGAACACATTGGCTTTGACAGGGAGGTCACATCTGTGCAATGTTTTCAGATCAGTCACCTCCACTGACATGCTCTTTAACATTCTTCTGACATCTGTCCCTGCTCATGGAGGCAAATCGATGAGTGTCCCTCTTCAATGAGCACTTTCAGGCAACTGAACAGGTTTCTTGTGTCTCCAGCCACATCTGGCTTCCCTCATCGCTCAGATCATGCAAGTTTGTTTCCTCTGTCGCAAGAGCTATAGAATGACGCTTTATTGTCATATTTTGTGTGGGTCAGAGCAGTAATGATAAAATGACCTGGAAGACACGCTGTTTCTAGTACAGTTTAAAATCATGATAAGATTTTATTTTATATAAAAAATGCATCATATTCCAGGTAATCATGAAGTTGGGAGAGTGATGTGTCTACCAAAGAAATTGTCTCATGGTTTCTAGTTAATCCTCTGAATTTTTTTTTTTCTTTTGGAAATTCCACATCTTTAATCAGGTCACTCAGAAGATCTAGATGATAAATTACAAGACAACTTAAAATAAGGATTTAAAAAATCTTAAGATGAAAAACCAGATGTTGCCAAGCACGTTTATATGCCATCTGTCAGTTGTGAAGTTTTGACTCGCCCTTTGCCACTTCCTCAGCATGGTCAGAATTCTGAGCGATTGAAGTGAGTGGGACAGTATAGTATCCTTTGCTTTGAGGTGGTATATTGCCCCCTGCCTTCAAAACATCATTTCCGTCAAAGCAACATGTCTCATTCTTCTGCGTACTAACATCAGGTCAACTTCACTGCCACCTCCATCCTTAATATGCTTCTCCATCATCCAGCACCGAGTTGAGATTCATCTAGGGCTCTATGGTGATGTTAGGTTTCATAAAGGAAATTTATGTGTTCCATATGTTTGGTTGCAGATGGAAAATGGGAATTCTGAAGGACATGACCGAGAGAATGTTTCTGCATGGAGCATTGATTTGGAAGTTAGATTACCTAAATTTGGATCTCAGCGCTTCATCTTATTGGCTTTGTAACCTCTCAAGCTGATTACTTAAATACTCTGACCACTCTCCTGAGTGGGAAAACCTTCTTATGTACGTGTTTGGTTATCTAAAAAATAATAATTAGAAGAGTTTGGACCTGTGTAGTCATCATTCAGGACATATTAGCTATTAAATATGAAGGTGAGGATGTCCATCTATGGAGTGAACATAGCTTTAAATCATCCAACTCTTTAGAAGCTCCTAAGTCATCAGCACAAACATCACCACAGACAGGCAAAATGGCTGGTGAAAATTAAACAGCGTTTCTATAAGAAGGAGTAATTGAGGCTTGCTGAGATAAAGGCGTTTACTGAGAGAATGCTTCCTGCTGAGGGAGTCATGGACTAATTAAATCAGTCCAATCTCTTCCTGTCAGTCACTAAAAATTTCTACTCTCATCTTTGAAGCAGAAGCTGAATTAGTCACTCAAAGCGTTATCTATTAGCAAAAAAGCGTGCAACTGGCCAGCTTCAAGAGGGCAGCCATAGCTTTCATAAGTTTTACCCTTAACCAATTCCTATAAAATATCACACAACCTTTCTCCCTGTCTCTTTGCCCCAAGTCATTCCAAGCCACATCTGGCTTCCCCCGTGGCTCAGACCATGCAAGTTTGTTTCCTCCGTTCTAAAAATGTTTATTTATTCATAACTTGGTGTGTGTTTGTGCACACGCCTGTGTGCGTGTGTGTGCGTGAGCTGTAAGTGCATGAACGCATGCCATTGTGCTTGCCTTTGAACACTTTTTTGAGACTAAGGGGAGGGGGAGGCGCCATTTGTCCTGCCCTATCACTCTTCGCCTGACTCAGATTCTCTCGGTGAAGCTGTCTCGCCTGAGACAGATTCTCTCGGTGAAGCTGAAACTAGACCGGCATCCAGCAAAGCCCAGGCATCCTCCTGACTCCACCCACTACAGAGCTGGAGTTACAGGCATACGCAGCCCCATCTTACTTTTTGTGAGTGCCGAAGTTCAAAATCATATTGCCATGTTTGCAAACTAGGCACTCTTACCCCGAGAGCTACTCCCCAGTCTCCATTTCAATTCGCGCTTACCAAGCACATTGCCTTCCAGTTTCTTGCTAGCCAATTGAAAACTTAGGTCACCTGATACTGTCAAGCCAAAAAGGATCCTTATAGCATTTCGGTGTCAAAAAGAAAAGAAAAAAAAATATCTATTCTCAGTCACATATATTTTATAAAGTCCTTGTTGTTCTCTACTTCTATTGCCACTTAATGAAACATAATCCAAAGACTCCTTCACAGAGAAAAGCCTTGTTTTCCACATTGAACTCCAAAAAAAAAAAAAAAAAAAAAAAAAAAAAAAAAAAGTGCCTTCGGAATATTATCTTCCCAGTTCATCTCTCTGCTACCCCAGTTTTGGATCACAGGGCAATCTGTCTAAATGACTAATTACAGACATCATTAAAGGCACCAAACAAATGTCTGTGGACACCTACTTCTTGGCTTGACAGTGATGAGGCCATTTAACAGGCCAATACAGGCGGATGTTTTAAAGAAAAAATGGTGACCATATGTGGTTTCGTTTCTTAACTTTCAGATTTCACACTTAACGCTTGTCATTCTGTTACTGGGCAGCTGTTTAAATTCTATTTTAAAATGTTAATATATGTTGTTTAGAATAAAATCAGGAAGAAGAACATTCAGGTTAATTTGTCTTTTTTCTTTCAATAACCAAAATCATGGTGGAAATATTTCCCATTGCAGCAAAAAACGCCTGCTATGAAATTTTCATTTTAGCTCTCAGTCTTCTATTGGTAGAAAGAACCTATTTGCCAAACAGATTGGCCTAGGAGAAATGGACATTGGTCTAAGAATTGGGGCCATTTTTTTAAATCATCATGGTCACATGTATAAAAATCCAGTTTGAGAGGAAGATGGGGGTCAGAGGTCATGTGGTAATACTTGACAAATGTTGGGAACAACTTTAAATGTAAGAGCTGAGAAGAGATGGGATTGGTCTAAGTTATACCCCTTTCGGGAGTATCAGTGTAGCCCAGGAAATAATATATCCATAAAATTGTCCTATATTTCCTTTCTTTAAAAGCATAGATGATTGCTAATAATCTAATTGTCATATTGACATCCATCAAAATGATATGGCTACTGATCACATTCCAATAGTACCATCAAATATTATTTTCCATGCTTGGGTATATTTGGAGATATTACAGATGATGGATATCAGTTATGCTGAAGATGTTGTAAACCACAGACAGCAAGTAGCCTGCACAACAGAAAGAGAATGATGTGTAAATTTGGTCCATTTTTGAAGGATAACCTCATCTTCAAAAAGGGACTTAGGGAATTGATTCTCTGTTTTTTAAGCACTCTTCTGTGTTTTAAGACATGAAAAGGATACTTGAGATAGTTTCTCAGGTACAGTAGCTTCAGCTGCCCCTCCAATCAACCTCAAATCCTTTCTACACAGGAAGGTGACAAAGGATATTTTCAACATCTCACATTGAATAATCTTTCACATTGATTATAAAGAGAGTATCAGACTGAGCCACTGGGTGATGTGGACATACAATTATTTTTCCTTCTCTTCTTATTGCTATTATTTTGCTAATTTTTTAAGTGTCCTAAAATTTACTGCTCATTTTTCAACCGTGGTGGTCATTTCTCCAAAAGTAGAAACATTTGTACAAAAACTGAGATATGTTAGTAACAGGGAGTTGAAAAAAAATCTAACTCTGCTCTGAGAGTTTTCATTCACTCAATTTGTTGAATTCATTTTTTTTTTTTAATACAGATAAACTACGAGTCAACCACAATATTAGGGAGCACACTAGTGCTTTAGAAAAATTGATACTCATCCCAAAGACTCCTATTCCCATCCATGATTAGAAACTTCTGAATTTCTAAACTCTAGGTGTCCTCCAAAAATGCCTCGGATTTGTGTGCTAAGCGTCGATGCTGAGAAACACACCTGCACCGATTCTCCCCTGCAAATATAGTACCTAACAGAATTGCTCAGGTGCAATCAAAGCCACATTTCCTGAGGTGTATTTCCTGTTTATTCCCAAACATGGAACTGTTTCACTCCATTTTCCTTCTGCAGTTACTGAGAGTCAGTGTCTACATTGTTAGTAGCAAAAGTGGGCAATGATATGAGTGTTTATTTGTGAACATTAGTGCTTGGATACTACTCGGATATAAAGCTGGAAAAGGCAAGGGGTGAGTATTTCTGTGCTTCAGGAGTTGTAGGTCAAGATGAAGAACTTAGACCAAGACAAGTAGCTTAATAAACCAAAAAAAGGGGGGGGGAGTTAAAGAGATTGCTGTTTCTGCAAGTCTGGGGTGAAATTAAAGAAGTGACACTCAGGAGACAGCTATGCTCAACACTATACCGCCAATGGAGTCAATTTGGCAGTTTCTCAGAAAACTGGAAATAGTGCTACCTCAAGATCCAACTATAGCATTACTCCTGGGCATATATCCAAAAGATACTCCACCATACCACAAGGATACATGCACAACTCTGTTCAAAGCAGCTTTATCCATAATAGCCAGAAGCTGGAAACAACCTAGATGTCCCTCAACTGAAGAATTGAAAGAAAATTTGATACATTTACACAATGGATTATTACTCAGCTATGAAAAACATGGAAATCATGAAATTTGCAGGCAAATTGATGGACAAAAAAAAAAAAAAAAAAAAAAAATCATCGTGAGTAAAGTAACCCAGATCCAGAAAAACACACCTGGTATGCAGTCACTTATAAGTGGATATTAGTCATAAAGTACAGGGTAACCATGCTACAATACATATACCCAAAGAAGCTCAGTAACAAGAAGGGCCCAAGGAGGGATGTTTGAATATCACTGATAAGGAAAAATAGAATAGATATCTGGAATGGATGGAGGGAGGGGACCAGATGAGGGAGGAGATGGGGAGGGGAGCAGGGGGAGCAGGTGTGGGTGAGGACTGAGGGAGAGAGTCCTGGAATCAGTGCGGGGAGGGCATCCTGGATGAACTAGAAACCTCGGACAATGTAAACCGCCAGTAATCTATGAGGGTGACTCTAGCTAAGACTCCCAGCAAAGGGTAATAGGGAACTTGAACTGGCCATCTCCTGTAACCAGAAAAGACCTCCAAAGGAGGGATTGGGGCACCAACCCAGCCACAAAACGTTTGATCCACCATTTTTTCTGCCTATGAGATGTGCAGGGGTAAAGAGGGAATAGCCAACCAATGACTGGCCCAGCTTGAGTCCCGTGCTGTGAGAGACAGCCCACCCCTGACCCTATTAACGATGTTCTGCTGTACTTGCAGACAGGAGCCTAGCATAACTGGCATCTGAGACGCTTCACCCAGCAACTGATGGAAACAGGTGCAGAAACCTGAAGCCAAACATTGGGCGGAGGTTGGGGAGTCTTGTAGAAGATAGGGAGGAAAGATTGAAGGAGCCAAGGGCACCCCAGAGACACAGAATCAACTAATCTCTGGCCATACGGAACCTCAGAGACTAAGCCGCCAAACAGAGCATGCATGGCACGGAACTGGGCCCTCTGCACATATCTAAGAGTGGCACAGCTCGGTCTTCATGTGGAACTTCTAAAGCGGGAACATTGGCTGTCTCTGATTACGTTGCCTGTCTTTGGATCCCTTTTCCTTAACTGGGCTGCCTCTAGCCTGTATAGAAGAAAGTGCTCCTAATCCTAATGCTACTTCATAAGCCTAGAGAGGTCGATATCCATGGGAGGCCTTCCCTTTTCTTTGAAGAAAAGGAGGGTAAGAGGGAGGTGAGGTGAGAGGGAAGGACTGGGGAGAAAAGGAGGGAGGGAGGGAGAGAAAGCTGTCTACATCAGGTATGTATAGGGAGGGTGACTGCTCTTTTTTATATTGCGGCATCGTGTCACAGAGTATAAAAGGAAAGAAACCTTGGTTTTAATTTCATCTTATACTTTTAAAATCATATTATCTTTAAACTGGCATTTCTCATGTCTGCCGAGTCCATTGGCCACATTAATCATACAATCACAACCAAAACAAAAAGGAGCTGGCAGATACAGGGAAGCTCATGGCTTCTGAGCTCAGAGAGAGATGAGAGGATTGCTGGCATAACATGCATCAGTAAGGGAGAAAAGCCCAAATCTGGTACATAACAGTGAGTTTGGTTCTAAATGAGCATCTCTGCATGAAACGGTCTCAACCAGACTTCACTGGCAAATGGGGGGTTTGGTGGGATCAATCCAATACTCTCTTTGGATTGCTTCATGTTTTTTCCTATGAAACAGAAACTAAGTCCATCAACTGAGTGTGTCAGTGAAGGAGAAGACACTGGTAATTTGAAATAGAAAGAACAAAAAATGAAATAGTCATCTGGAAAAGTAGCCAGCGAAAAGACAGTAATAAAAGGATGATTGCCTGGATGTGCCCATTGCTAAGCTATTGTCTCTCAACTCCCTACTCGACCATCTATTCTTGGCTTCAAGACACTGGGGCAGGACTGTGTTCACTGCACAGCCTTAGCTGGCTGCTCCTTGCTTGCAGGCTCTAAAGGGAGATCAGAAGCCAGAAGCCTGAACTGAGGAAAGAGAGCTTTCTTCTGGTTTTGGTTCTTGCTTGGCTTTCTCACAACAGCCCAGCAAAGCATTTTCACCCTGGCATCAGAGTTCTTTACCGTTCCTTCTCTATTTCCATTCTGAAACTTTCTCAACACTCACAGAGCCAGTCTCAGTCATACTTCGCCAGAGAAGAGCACCAAGTTGCTGTTATCTTTCTTGGGAGATCTCGACTGTAGCTATATGGCAGCTCTCTTCAGACTGGAGAAACCAGCACTGATGGTTATCAGTTCTTCTCCTCAGGGAAAGGCTGTCGGCCCCTGGGGTTTAATCCCTGAAGCTCCTGATCCCTGTTAATTCTTTAGCACAACAATGTCACCTCCTTCAGTCCTGTCTATGCTGTTTCAGCATTGTTTCCTCACCTCTTTGCCTTTCAATTATTTAATTCATAGCTAATATTTTATATAAAATATAAAATAGTTGACATGGTCTTCTAGGAATCCATGTAATGCTATGGCTTTCTGAATCCAATTAACCTGTCTCTGTTTCAATTTTATTCTTGACAAAAGAACTAAAAAAACAGTTACTTTTTATATACTTCTGACTGCTAAATGAGAAGTTGTGTGTAAATCATTCAGCAAACTGGACCTCACATAGTAAGTTTTCCATAAATCCCCAAGACCCAATTTCAGGTTATTAGCCTTCCGACTTCTGCCCAATACTAGACATCATCAGTAGCACCAGAGTGAGCAAGACCTCTGTTTCCTGTCATTGTGTCTTCAGTGTATTCAATGCACTATTCATAGAAAACTAAAAAAGAAAAAAGATTGCATTAAATGTAGAACTGTGTTAGAAATTGTCATAAATAACAAAGAGATGCAGAAGATAAAAATTAAAGTGCTTAAAAATAGAGTGATGGAGTTATTATGGAAATGTTATGGATGTGTATAAGGTATTTCATTCAGAGATAATTTCTGTGAGTGTGGAGCCTTGTATGCTAAGGCATTATCTTAGATAATGATGAGAGTACATATTTCCTGACACTCACAGAAATGGAATACACAGGAAGAGTGAAGATGTGGGATGGAGAATATGGTAGATTTGAATGAAGGGCAAGGGATTGAGGACAATGTGATGAAACTGACTCAACGCCCCTTGTATCATGAAGATGTTAAAAAGGAATGGATATGGCATTGTATATGTTCATTCCCTCCCCCACCTGAAAAAGTTCAAAAGAAATTCAACTGCCAGTATAGGACAGACCTTTCCTCACCTTCGCGCTGCCTTTGCTTTTTCATGTTTCTTTGGGGAACATTTAATGACTGCCATTTTTGAATAAATCCCTGTGGTAAGTTTGAGCATCCAGGCAAATTGCTGATAATTGACAGTCTAGTGAAGGGCACTATGGTGGTTTGAATGAGATACCCCCCATACTCTTAGACATTTGAATACATTTGAATACCGTTAGGGAAGGCTTAAGACATATTGTCTTGTTGGAGTGGGTATGAAATTGAATGACTGAGTATTAAACACAAAAGTTAAACTCTCAGCTTCTAGCCACAGATGCCATGCCTCCACTTTGGACTCTTATCCCTCTGGAATCTTAAGTCCAAATAAACTTTTTTAAAAGTCACCTTGGTCATGATGTTTTATCACATGAATAAAAGTGTAATCAATACAGACATTGACAATAAACAAACAAATGAAGACCTAAATGAGGTATTTTGGGGACAGTGACAAGAAGAAAATGGAGCCGAGCAATATGATAATGATTAGGAGTATGACAGAGGAAGACAGGTCACGGAGATCCTTTAAAAATAAGTGACATTTAGGTTGAGTCTGAACATAAGGAAATGTCCAGCCATAAAAACAGATTGGTGAAAATGGAGCATGGCCTCAGGATACTAGAGAAGAAGAAAGACTAGCATGCATAAAAGCCAAGATAAGATGAACGTGAATATTCAACCTATTCAGAGTATTTTCTAGTCATTTATTTGACTATGGAGAATTATTTTCTGAGAACTTCCTGTGATACTATTTGACCTCAATATTTGGAAAGAAATTTCAAACTAAATAAGGGGAAAAATATGAATTCATGGAAGCTGAGAAGAGGCCCTGGCAGTTGTAACCAGCACTGTGTCTGCAAAGTCAAGTCAATTCCAGAGTGAAGCATGGAGTCAGGTCTGAATTTTTACCCAACTTAAATAAGTCTAGTTTGTAGTACAGTATTTTGATAGGATGATATTGCTTATCTTACTTTAGGAGCATGGACACACTTAGACTTCTCTAAATGCCACTTACCTGGGCTGAGCCATGCAATAAAATTTTTAAAAAAAGCAATTACAGGATGAGTTTCTGGACTCAGAATGTAATATTAATTAACCTGTGTGTGGGGGGGTGATAGCCTCTACACTAATGTTTCATCCATAATTTTGCACATCTTTGACCTTTGGACCAATTTTAAGAAGGTAGGAAGTAAAGGACTGAGCAATTCTAGAAGGTGAAGTTGGCTTGAAAAATCCTGCCAACTCTCTCTCTCTCTTTCTTGCAAAAGAAATAATCTGGCATGGTTTCCAAGAGTAGTATTAATGGGATAGCTAAGCCATAAGCTTCAAAGTGTGTTGAAACCTCTTAATGTGAGAGTTTGGCAGGGGATGTTTATTCAAATTAGTTTTCTTTATTTAGAAAGAAATGTCTCTTATTTTTTAGTACATCAATCCAGCTGACATATGTGAGATGAGGCAGAAGAAAACAATGGTCTGATTGACGTGGGCTTCCATACTTCACATGACTCTTTAGGAGAAATGAACATCTTAGACAGAAAGACTTGTGTGATTTAACATTAAGATGATTAAATTGCAAATTACTTGGTCTAGTCACAGGCCCCCTAGCCCCTGAGAGCTGTGACTGGGATGGTGCACATGGTCTTTTTGGATGTGTAGTTCCCAGCCATATCCAGACAGCCCCAGGATCTCTACTCCACTGAGGGTAGTGTAGGCTGTACCACCTCCTTCTGTGTTCCCATTGTGCTGTGCCATCTTACTCTTCAGTAAATATGGAATAATCTAAGTGACAGCAACAGCTTGAGCTTGGCATATACCTTCAAAAGTCTTGGCTAAAGGACAGAAGATACTGAGCTAGCTGCTGGTGGAAAAGAATGGAGTCCAGACTTTCTTTATCATAAATGACAGTCTTAATAGCAAAATATTAGTAATATAAAAGTAATAATACCAATAGACTGACTAGCAAGGTGTTGGGTACCGACCTGACAAATATATTTCTTATTCAGCTCTCAGTAAAACATTATATATATATAATGACTTTCATATGAAAGATGGGAAACAGAGAGTGTGACTTACCTGAAGCTAATACATAATAAAAGTAAAACTCAAGGCTAGGTGAGTTTTATTCTATAAGACAGGCTCTAAAACTATTTTATATTCCTCCTTAGCCCGTCTCGCCTATGGCTACATGAAAAGGATGGGAGGTGATTTGGAGGGAGATGGGAACTTCCAACTCCCTTACTTGGTACCACAGGAGTAAAAGTCCTTAGTAGTGCTAAATTGCAAGGTGCTGACACGGAGGCTAGGGAGAACACATTGGAAATAAAGTAATATGGTTTTTTGTTTCCCCATATGTCTTCTAACCTAACTGCCCCCAAGAAATACTGAACTGTGCTTCATTTGAGAAATTCAATTATATTACTCACATAGTATTCATATAATGATAATGATGATGGCCACATAGCTTTAGAAGAAAACCTCCCAGCTGTTGAATAATGCAATATTATCAAGGTTCATTAGCTATAGAAATGAAGATGCAACCTCTACATGCTATGTTCTGTAACCATCAACCATCTTAAAAATAAACTTTTCTGGTTTTGAATATACCTCAGCATATTCTATTTTAAAATAAGAAATTCAAATCTTGTACAGTTCATTACTGACCTAGAATCTGAATGCCTTTGTTTGACAAAGTCAACCTCATAAAAAATTGTTTTTAGATTATGAAGCAAAAGAAATGAAGTGGAGAAGGTAAAGCCCTCAATACTCCATTTTCAATCACACTGGGGATGTTATATAGTCTACTGATTCTATTATATACATAAGGCTTTTGACATTAGATAGAAATGGGAAGGATTAAGAATCATATGGAGAAAGCCAGTAGAACAAGAATATAGAGTCCAAAAATAAATAAATAAAATACTAATTCAAAACTTTTACATAAAGCAAGTTGGGAACCATCTCAATATCACAGATAAATGATATTGATACATGGTTCTACAAAATATACATCTTTTCATGAATAAAAATATTCAACAAACTATAAATCTATGTTAATTCCTTAAACTCATGAAGGTCACATGTGTAAAACCAAGTTACCACTGGGGTAAAGGTGGAAGACAGAATGTTTTCTTTCTGGGATTGGAAGTAATATAAGAATTCTCACTTTTACCTTTTAGGAAGTATTTTACTATGCATTGTACCCACAGAAGTGAAAAGATGGGGCTGGAGAGATGGCTCATAGGGTAAGAGCACTGACTGCTCTTTCAGAGGGCCTGAGTTCAATTCCCAGCAACCACATGGTGGCTCACAACCATCTACAAAGAGATCTGGTGCCCTCTTCTGGTGTGCAGGCACACATGTAACCAGACACTGTATACATAGTAAAAAAATAATTAAAAAAAAGAAAAGAAAAGAAAGCTTTAGGGGCTGGAGAAATGGCTCAGTGGTTAAGAGCACTGTCTGCTCTTCCAAAAGACCCAGGTTCAATTCCCAGCACCTACATGAGAGCTCACAATTGTCTGCAATACCAATTCCAAAGAATCTGACACCTTCACACTAATGCACATAAAATAAAAATTAAATAAAGTATTAAAAAAACAAAAACAAAACAAAACAAGCAAACAAACAAAAAAAGAAGTGAAAAGATTTGTGAGCCCTATATCCGATAAGGAAATTTTGTTCAGAATATATAAAGTGTTCCTAAAAATCAATAATAAAAACATACACAGTCCATAATAATTTGAGTAGATACTTCTCTGAAGATATACAAATAGTTATAAGCATATAAAAATATTCAACATCATTAGTTGTGTTAGTTATGGTTTCTATTGCTGTGACAAAACATCACAACCATAAGCAACTTGGGGAGAAAAATGTTTATTTAGCTTACGATTCTACATCACTGTACATAATCTAAGGAAGTTAGGGCAGGAACCTGGAGGGAGGAATTGACACAGAGGGTATGGAGTGTTGATTCTGGCTTGCTCCTCGAGGCTTGCTTAGCCTGCTTTCTATCTATCTATCTATCTATCTATCTATCTATCTATCTATCTATCTATCATTTATCTATCTACCTATCTATTTATTATTTATTACTATTCATTCACTTTTTAGCTGTAGCCCACCCTCTCATCTCCTCCCAGTCCCACCCATCCTCTCCTCCACTAATAGCAGAGAACCTCCTCCCTTTCTTTCTGATCCTAGCCTATCAGGTCTCATCAAGGCTGGTTGCATCATCTTCCTCTGTGGCCTGTCAAGGCAGCACCTCCCAGGGAGAGGTGATCAAAGAACCTGACACTGAGTTCAGTCACAGACAGCCCCTAATTCCCTTAATGTCAGCTTGCATTCTTATAGCATCCACTACCACCAATCCTTAGGTGGTGGCACTGCCCAACTGAGCTGGTCCCTTCAACATAAATCATCAATCAAGAAAATGTCACATAGGCTTTCACATAAAACTCTAGTGGGGACGTTTCCTCAGTTGAGGTTTTCTCTTCCAAAATGACTCCAGCTTGTAGCAAAGTAACATGAAAACTAGCAAGCTATCTCATTAGTGAGATGGAAATCAAAACTATGAGCTATCTAGCCAAATACATTAGGATGGTTGTAATTGAAAATACAAAGTTAGGGGTTGATTAGTATGTAAAGGTATGTAAACAAAACATGTCATATTACCTTTTGGAATGCAAGATGATGTGGTCACTTTGGCAAACAATTTGGCAATTCCTATAAATGTTAAAGTTGCTGCATTCCATGACTTATTAGTTTGACTCCTACATGTACGTGTATTTCTCAAAAATAAAAATGAAACCTCTCACATGCAAAAATGTGAGCATAAGTGTTAATAGAATGTTCATAGAACATAATCAAAATGACCCAAACTAGAAATGTACTGGTAGAAACAATTTTTTCACTTTTTAAAATTTTTTAAATATTAGTTACAGTTTATTAACTTTGTATCCCAGCTGTAGCCAGCTCCCTCATTCCCTCCTAATCCCACCCTCCCTTCCTCATCTTCTCCCATGCCCCTTTCCAAGTCCACAGATAGGGAGGACCTCCTCCCCTTCCATCTGACCATAGTTTATCAAGTTTAGCAGAAACATTTTTATTAACATAATATTCTGTTAATTCTTTGAGTAGTCTACACATGTGTAATATGTATTTTGATCCTATTCACCTCCAGCTCTTCCCCACCCTTACTCTGAACTCTTCCCAAACTTTCTATCATTTTTCTTTCTTTCTTTTTAAAACTACCGCACTGAGTCCAGTTTATGCTACCCATATACACATGAGTGTGGAGCCATTCTATGGAGCTTGATCAACTTCCTTTTGGCTACACTCCAGAAAGAAATTGGAGAATAGGTGGCAGGGGTGTGTGAGGTGAGACTGGGAGGAGAATAGGGGGCTGCAATCAGGATGCAAAGTAAATAAATAAATAAACAAACAAATAAAAACATATTCTCCCTCCAATAACATTCATAAACTTATTACATACACCCTTTATTGATGTGATCAATATCTGAGAGAAATAATGTAAGGGAGTGCAGTATTTTGCATATGGCTCCCAAAGACTCATATTTGAATACTTAAGGGGTGTCATTGGGAAGCTAGCTCTTGTTGGAGTCGGTGTGTCCTGTTGGAGGAAGATGTCACTGGAGGTGGGCTTTTAGGTTTTAAATGCCCAAGCTAGGCCCAGTTTCATTCTCTCTTCCTGCTGCCTGTGGATACAGTGTTGTGCCTGATTCATGAGACCCCCAGAAACCTCCAGGAGTCGAATCCATTGTAAAACACATGAGGATCTTTTTACTACAAGCTCAAGCTTGGGCTCCCACCTTCACAGAGTGTAGAGCCCTGAGATCAGGGTCGGAGGGTGATTTAAAGGTCCTAGTCCCTCCCAGCATGCCCAAATAGGGGAATTCCAGCCTGACAAGTGTTTATTGGTTGAAGCACAAAAGGGGATGTTACATTATGAACTGATTGGTTGTGGAAAGGTGCCAAAACCATTAATGGTCTGGCTTTCTTTGTTTGGCTGTCCTAGGGGAGAGGGGGCTATCTGAGCTGGTTTCCTAACAACTGTTTCTGTGAGCAGGAAAGAATGCAGCAAGGCTGGTTCCTCACTTCAGGTGGCTGGACATGTCTCCATCTGTCTGGCCTTTGCTCAGGCTTGTGCTTTAAACTTTAATCCAATAACCCAAAAAACTAATTTTTAATTCTTTGGTCTCTCAACAGACATAGAACTTTTGGCTCCTTCTCCAGCACCACGAATGCCTGAGTACCTCCATGCTTCCTACCATGGTGGTAATGGATGGTAATTGAGCCTGAAAGACAGCTTCAATTAAATGTCTTCCTTTATAGTAGTTGCCATGGTCATACTGTCTTTTTACCACAGCAGTAACTCAAGCTATTACAGGAAAAAAGTTTACATTTGATTCATGTGTCAGATCAAGACTGGCTAGCTCTGTTGCCATGCATCTGTGACAAAGTAAGAGGAAGGTAAAGGAAAATTGTTCACCCGTGGCATCAAGAAATCATATTCAGGAAAAGCCAGGAATTAACTCTAGACTACAAAAATGAACCCTCTGTGACTTCCTTTCTTCATCTAGTTCCTACCTCTAAAAATTTCTGTCTCTGAAAACAGCACCACCAGGACAAAGCTTCAGTGCATAAGCCCATGCGAGATACTTCATGTTAAAATCATAACACGATCTAAATGTTCAGGAGCTAATGAATGAATGCATGCGTCAAACCCTGGAATATTATTCATCAATAAAAAGAAGAAAAAGCTGGCACATGCTATAACACAGTTGAGGCTTGAAAAAAAAATGACCTTAAGTGAAAGGGTCTAGTTACAAAGAAGTCAGAACATGATTCCTCTTAAACTGAAGGTCAAGAATAGGTAATTCTATGGAAAGGGAAACTCCCTTAGTATTTCTTACAGCTGAGGAAGGAAAATTGCTGAAAGCAAATTGGAAGTGAGTATTAAAGTATTTTAGGTCTTACTTGAGGTGATTAAATTTTTATAAAATTAAACTATGCTGGATTTTATGACTAAAACAAATACAGTGGTTAAAATTAATAATAGGATTAAACCTCAAAAAGTTTCAGAACACTGGAGAGGTCTTGGGGCTAGGTGTGAGACAGCTAAGCTGACCTGATTAGAGGAAGGGCAGAGCTCTGGCTAAAACAATCAAACTTGTTCCGGGAACATGTGTAAGTATTATGTCCTTTCTTCTTTCTAGTCAGCTTCTTAAGTTTTTTGGTAGTTGCACATGCACACGCACACACACACACACACAGAAACACACACAGCCTTACAAAGCTTACAAAGCTTTTTATGTTTTTCCCTTGTTTCTTACACTCTGAAATCGGGTGCAGCCATGTCTTACAATTTTGTGGCTCTTTTGTATGAGGGTGCTTATCACCATTCCACTGCTAGAGAGGTGTGGTTGGTCCAAGGAAAGCAAATTTCAGTATGTTTCCACCCATTGTTAAAGATTGGCTGCAGTTGCTAAACGATTCAAAAACACCCGAGGGGCCAAGATGTGGGTTTGACCTTTCACATCTCATGTTAAAATTATTTGATTGTGAGATCAGGAAGAGAGGACAGGATGTCTGGGTAAGTGAGGGGAGAAAACTTTCACTAAGTAAAGGTTCTATTAATCCTAGGCTCACCATAAGGGAGGGAATGTGGGGAAGGTAAACGACAGCTTAATGGCACATGCTGAAATATGGACTGCCTCCCATTTCTGTAGAGCCTCTTAAGTGCAGAATGTCCATGGGTGCTGAAAGTACTTCTGGTGATGGTATTGACATTTGTCAAAAGGCCTCTCTGCCTGTTGTTGTGGAGCGATAACAGTTAGATGCCCAGTGATTTCTTGTAGCCCTGTTAGTGCTCACTGACAGCCAGCTGAAGAACTATGAATGAAACATTCCCAGACTACGCTTCTCTGAAACACAGGGGTGCTCATTAGGGGCCAGTCCAGGCAATCAGTTCATCTGAGTACTAGGGCCAGATTGCCTGGGCATGAATCCAAGCTCTGTATTTTCCAGGCTGTCTGTTATCAGTTACTGAGCTTTTCCAAGGCTGAGTGTTTTCCTCTGTACAACAGGGGTGATCAGATCTTCCTGCTGCTAGGATGGTACCATTAGCATATAAAAGGGGCTGCTGAGTGCCCCTGGCTTTTTATTAGCAGTACATCACGCCCCAGCTTTCTAATCTTTTCAGTGACCCCTCGGTACCCTAATACGGTCTTAAGTTAGGAGTGGAGCTGGCGATGCACTCCTGCATTGTCCCCTTTCCTGCCTCATGTGAGGGCTTTCCCTTCCCTCTGAGTCACCCTGGTGACATTCACATTCATCAGAGTCTCCCAACTTTCCCCCACTGTGGAATTTGCATAATCTATTTTTTTTTTATGCTTGTAATTGTTTTACTTTCCTCCTTAGAGAACAAGTACAGAATTCCAGGTTAAGTCTTGGGTTAAGTGACCTACGGTCAGGTCTGGCTTCAGTCTCCTGTATTGTGCTCCCATAATATCCTAAACTTCTGTGAGGCTTTAATAGCATTATAATTAAATGTCTATTTATGCTTCTTAAAAAGTCTGACCTGTAATGATGATACTTAATAATGCTGAGGAAACAATTAATAAATGGGACCTCAGGAAACTGAAAAGCTTCTGTAAAGCAAAGGACACTGTCAACATAACAAAATGACTGCCTACAGAAGGGGAAAAGATATTCACCAACCCTATATCTGACAGAGAGCTAATCTCCAGAATATATAAAAAACTCAAATAATTAGACACCAACAAACCAAGTAATCCAATTAAAAAGTGGGATACAGAGCTAAGCTGAGAATTCTCAACGGAGGAATGTCGAATGGTGGAAAACACTTGAAGAAATGCTCAGCATCATTAGTCATCAAGGAAATGCAAATCAAAACAACTCTGAGATTCTATCTTATACCCATCAGAATGGCTAAGATCAAAAACCCAAGTGACAACACATGCTAGAGAGGATGTGGAGAAAGGGGAACCCTCCTCTGTTGCTGGTGGGAGTGCAAACTTGTACAATCACTTTGGAAATCAATCTGTTGCTTTCTCAGAAAATTGGGAATAGCACTACCTCAAGATACAGCTATACCACTCCTGGACATATATCCAAAAGTTGTTCTACCATTCAACAAGGACATTTGCATAACTATGTTCATAGCAGATTTATTTGTAATATCTGGAATGTGGAAACAACCTAATGTCCCTCAGTGAAGGAATGGATACAGAAATCGTGGCACATGTACACAATAGAATACTACTTAGCTATTAAAAACAAGGAAATCATGAAATCTGCAGGCAAATGGATGGAACTAGAAAAGATCATCTTGAGTGAGGTAACCAGGAACCAGAAAGACAGCATGGTAATACTCATTTATAAGCAGATAGGCAGATAGTAGCAGTATAATATAGGATAGCCATATTAAAATCCATAGACCTAAAGATGCTAAACAACAAGGAGGACCCTAAGGAGGATGCATAAATCTCATTCAGAATGGCCAACAGGATAGGCACCAGAAGAAGTGAAAGAGAGGGAACAGGATGAAAGCCTATTATAGAAACAGGTGATCTAAGCAGATGGTGAGCCTCACAGCCAAACTTTGGGCAGAGTACAGGGAGTCTTATGGGAGAAGGGGTTGGGGATAAAAAGACCCAGAGGGGACAGGAGACCAACAAAACTGAAACATCTGAGCCCAAAGGGTCCTGCATAGACTGATGCACCAGCCCAAGGACCATGCATGGAGAGTACCTAGACTCCCTGCTCAGATGTAGTTGACTGGCAGCTCAGTCTCCATGTGGAGTGCCCTAGTAAGGGGAGCCAGGACTGCCTCTGTCATGAACTCAATTGCCTGCTCTTTGATCATTTGCTCCTGGCTATGTGGCTTTGCCAGGCCACAGAGGAAGAGGATTCAGGAACTCCTGATGAGAATTGATAAACTAGGAGCAGATGGTAGTGGAGAAGAACTTCTGTTTCCAGTGGACTACGGGAAAGAGAAAGCGGGAAGAGGGAAGGAGGGTAGGACTGAGAGGAGTTGAGGGAGGGGGCTACAATCGAGATATACAATGAATAAATTGTAAAAATTAAAAAGAAAAAATATTTAAACGGAAAACTGTAACTATGTATACCGGGGGGGGAGAAACATTAGAATAAGTAGATGAATGAATGAATGAATGAATGAATGAATGAATGAATGAATGAATGAATGAATATAAACCTATTTTGCTATTATTGGAAAATAGTGGTACATAATAAAAGTGTACTTTCCAATTTATCAATGTGGAGCTGATACTACATGTCTTTGCAGGCTATCAGAAGGTGTTATTAGCAGGTGTTATTTGCTTTAAATAGTCATCTTTAAAATAGCTTTAATAGTCCTCAAAGACAGAAGCCCATGGCTTAAACATACCAATTTTAACAAAAAGTCTATATGAATAAGTTTAAACTATTAAAAGGATGGCTATTTTGCTAGGCCACAGAGAAGGACATGGCAGCCAGTCCCGAAGAGACCTGATAAGCTAAGGTCAGATGGAAGGGGAGGAGGACCTTCAGTGGACTTAGAGAGGGGCAGGGAGGAGATGAGGGAGGAAGGGTGGGGTTGGGAGGGAATGAGGGAGGGGGCTACAGCTGGGATACAAAGTAAATAAACTGTAATTAACGGTAAAAAAAATAAAAATTTAATTAAAAAAGGATGGTTGTTGTGTATTCTGCAAAACTGCCTGGCCTGATGAATCACAAATATTGGCTAGTGTAAATGCGTATATAAACAGATGAACCCATGTAGGAGCTGACACATAAGTCCGCTGTTCTGTACAATTATCTGAGTGTTGATAATGTCCGGGGTTATGAATGCAGCACCTGACCTTGTCTTGCTACACTACAGATAAGCTACTTTGCCTTCTACTGGATGGCATCTGTCACCTTAGTTTGCTCCTTTGCCCTGCTGCTGTCAGAGTGGTTTCTGCTCAGAGTCAGTCTAACAGACTAGTTATAACACCCATCAGTGTATCCTCCTGTCAGGATGCCTTCTCAGATGTCTCATGCAGCTTTAGGTTGGGTGTGTGTTTTGCCTTCATGCAAAGCCACCTATAATCCTGGTCCAGGGGCTTTAGCCTGCCTTTTATGTAATCTCTAACTTAGCATGAGTTTAGTCTCTCTAGGAACAGTGTAGAGAGGGAACCAAGGACACAGACTTTGGAGTAGAAGACATCTGGGTTCAATTATGCCTCTGCCAAAAATTTGTGATATTGGTAAGTCTGAATAGTTTCTTCAGCTTTTAAAAGTGTAGCTGAAAGGCTGTCAAAACTTTAGTGAGGGAATGTATACACAGCGATTAACATAGTAACTATTCCATCCGCTGTTAATAAATGTTATATTACTGCTATTGTTGTATGTCTATTTCTATGACTGTTATTGCTGTTATTTTAATGTTAAGGTATACAGAGATGATTGAATGTCAACAATCCATATCTTACATTTGCAATTACTGAAAATACCTAGGTAGATTGTTCTTTACTCAGGAAGTTTTTGAGCAATTTAGAATCCCTCATGCTGATACAACTGCTGAGATTCAAATGATGTTGACGGGAAGAAAGGAAGATGAAAAGTAAGGACAGATAAAAGACCTGTAAATTGAAAATTATATTTGAAGATCACATGAAAGTCCTTCCTCTCTGTTTTGCAAATTAGTTTGCTTTGGAAGTTTCCAAAAGTTCAGCTTTGCTAGCTAGTGAGTTAGAAGACGGCCATAGGTTAGTTTTCTTTTTTTAAATGTATGCTGCACATTCATAATAACTTCCATAATGTATACAAGCTGTATATAATTTATTATATAAAAGTGCATAGGTTCTTTTTGCATGTTCAATATAACTATTACATAGTGTATACAAGCTATGTGTAATTTATTATATAAAAATTCCAAGGTTCCTTTGGGGGATTAATCTTCAAAATTACTCTTAGCACTCAAAAACTTCACCCCAAGCTGTTTGGGGAGGCAGACAACAGCACACACACATCGGGGGCTTCTCGGCAGATGGTAGTTTACCTTGCTGCCACGCCTACCCGATGGAGGATTTTCTCCATCGATGAAGAGAAAGTGAACAGAGTTTTTGATTCATTGCCAGATGAGTCAACAGTGAACGTATCTTACCTGGAATTAAAGGGAAGAATTTCACACTCATGTTCTTCATTTAGGGTTGATCATTTCAAGTTCTAATTCCCTCAATGAGGCATCATTGTAATGACAAACTCTTTTTTTTTTCTTTTTCTTTTTTCTTCACAATTTATTCATTATCTATCCCAACTGAAGCCCCCTCCCTCAACTCTCCACAATCCCACCCTCTTTTTCTCTTTCCCTATACCCTTCCCCTAGTCCACTGAAACGGGGAATTCTCCACTATTGCCGTCTGCCCATAACTTGTTAAGTCTCATCAGGACTGCCTGGATCTACTTCCTCAGTAGCCTGGCAAGGCTGCGTCATCAGGAGAGAGCAATCAAAGAGCAGACAACTGCTTCCCTCACAAGAGATCCACATGGAGACTGAGCTGCCAATCAGCCACATCTGAGCAGGGGGTCTAGGTTCTCTCCATGCTTAGAGGGTCCTCTGAAATGAGTCACCCAACAGGGGATAGAAGCAGATGCTGAGAGTCATGGCCAATCTTTGGGCAGAGCACAGGGAGTCTTATGGAGGAAGAAAAGGGTGGGAATAGAGGGACATGGAGGGGACAGGAGTCCCACAAGGATACCAACAAAACCAAAAGACCTGAGCCTAGGAAGTCCTGCAGAGACTGATGCACTAACAGAGGACTATGCATGGAAAGGATTTTTTTAATCAAGAATATATACCATAGTTAGTCTAATTTTATTTTTCAGGAGAAGAATCTTTTTTATTCTTAGTTTTCTGGATGACAAAGTCTTGAGTTCCATATTGTCTCAAGTCTTGAATTCCAGGAAGGTTGCATGTTCCTACCAACCTATATGGCTTTCTTTTTTGCCTTCTTTGGACTTGGGACCAAACACCACAATAATTTTTATTCAGTCTTGCATGTAACTTCTACTTCAGTAGAATTTTAGTTGACCATTATATTTAGCAGTATCTGTCACGATCTTTAACAATTTACAGTGATGAATTTACAACATTAGGGGTATGACATAAGTGCAACAAATACACATGCATGTACAATTATACCTATTTATATTTGTGTGACACATGCATCCATATATACACATCAGTTTGTATATATGATTTCCCATATAGAGTTCATAGCCTTTGTAAGGTTATTCTATAAATTTTATAATTGAAAATTATACTTGTCAGATCAGTGACAGAAAAAAAACCACTGATACTCTTTTTAAATACAACAGCCAAAGGCTGAATTTTCATGTATGTGTATATATATACATGTATGTATATGTACATATAATTACTATTACACATATGTGTGTGTATATAATACTAGTCTATCAACTGTCTGTTTTATCCATCTTTTAGCCAAATAGTCTTGATACCTCACATCACAGGTAAGGAGATGCAAGTTTTCGCTTAACCTCATTCTATAGGTGCTCTTCTGGCACTCTCTGTGCTGTAGGATCAGGAAAAAATGTGGCTCTCCTAGTTATTCTCCATAGGGATGAGGCGCCTGAGGTTGCACACTGAAATCTCTGTTTTATTCTTCCTTCCAGTTCTTTAGCATTTTCCAGACCCTTACACTATCTACCAACTGTTGGGATTAATCTCTGTCACCCTCAGCATCCTTTTTGGTTGGAGCCTTAAAAATTTCTATCACTGTATTCAGTTTCTGCTGCCTTTGCTCTTTTGACATCAGGCAAAGTCAACAGTTTCTGTCCAGATGGTGTCAATTTAATCACTGGTACCTAATGTTGCATGATACACCAGTGTTGACCCAATATGCATCCTGGGCAATTTTCTGAGATTTTCCTTTAGAGAGGAGAATGAAGCATTTGAAGGAAAAAAAAAAAACGTATTTGTAGTAATATGAAAAATCTCTACCTAAGAATTATCTCCAATCTGCTGTAAAATACATGAATACTACAATTTTGTTAGTATTGATGGACATTTATTAAAAAGCCATAAGTGTGCCATTAAGTGTAATGAGTTGTTTCTTATGTGCTGACAATCATTAGAACTCTGGCTCTTTTATATTCTGTGAATCCCAGAGTAGCCTGGTTTCTGTTGATCTCTGTAACAGTATCAGTTAGAAGTTGGACTACTGTGTCAAATAAAAGAAAATTCAACAGTGGTTCAGAAAAGGAAGGATCAACACTTCTCATGTGACAATTTTCCAATCAGCTGATGAAGATTATAGAGGCTCATTCTTGGTCTGGTCCAGGCTCCTCCTCGTTCTTTTGTATACTTTCTTCATTATAAAGTCTCTGTCTTATTAGGAATAGTGCTTCCTCAAGACCCAGCTATACCACTGCTAGGTATATACCCAAAGTTTGCTCAAGTACACAAAAGGGATATTTGCTCAACCATGTTTATAGCAGCTTTATTTGTAATAGCCAGAACCTGGAAACAACCCAGATGTCCATCAACTGAGGAATGGATACAGAAATTGTGGTATTTTCACACAATGGAATACTACTCAGCAATCAAAAAGGAGGAAATCATGAAATTTGCAGGCAAATGGTGGGATCTAGAAAAGATCATCCTGAGAGAAATATCCCAGAAGGAGAAAAACAAACACGGTATATACTCACTTATATAGACCTATAAGATATAATAAACATAATGAAATCTGTACACCTAAAAAAGATAATCAAGAGAGTGGACATGGGGTAAGATGATCAATCCTCGTTTAGAATGACAGATGGGATGTGCATTGAACGTATAACAGGAGTCTACTGAGCGCATTGGAAAGACTCTAACTAGCAGTGTCTTCAAAGCAAAGACTCATGACCAAACCTTTGGCAGAGTACAAGGAATCATAAGAAAGAAGGGGAGTTAGTCTGATGAGGAAAGGATAGGAGCTCCACAAGGACCAAAGATATCTGGGCACAGGGTCTTTTCTGAGACTGACATGCAACCAAGGACCATGTATGAATGTAACCTAGAACCTCTGCTCAGATGTAGCCTGTGGTAGCTCAGTAACCAATTGGTTTCCCATAGTGAGGGGAACAAGGACTATTTCTAACAGGAGCTCAATGACTGGCTCTTTGGCCTCCCCACCCCCCAAGGGAGGAGCATTCCTGTTAGGCCACAGAGGAGAGCTTTGCAACCAGTCCTGAAGATACCTGATAAAACAGGATCAGATGAATGGGGAGGAGGTCCCCCCTATCAGTGGACTTGGCAAGGGGCACAGTGGAGAGGAGGGAGGGAGGGAGACACTGGGAGGGAATGAGGGATCAGGACACGGCTGGGGTACAGAGTTAATAAAATGTAACTGATAAGAAAAAATAAAATACAAAAAAAAAAGTCTCTGTCTTAAGGGCTGCACGATGGGCTTTGTGGTTCCAGAAAAGGAAAGGCTTCTTGTCTGAAATTATGGTACTGTTTTTAAGTTATCGACAAATTTTCTCCATAGGGAATCTCAGTCTATATCCTTGGATATTCTTGTCCTCCCAAAAGCAGCTAGCATTTCAAAATAGCCATCAGAAGTGAACAGGGGCAGAATGGGAAGCAATCGCTGTCTATAACGGTCCATGTATTTTTCTACAATGTAAAAATAAAAGTTTTTACTTAAATGTTGTTTAATTGGATTTTTTGTCAGACTATTGACAATTAAAAACATCTTGACAAATATCTAGGTATCAGGTATAAGGTCTCATATGAAGCACAGAGACTGCAGTTGGGAGCATTATATTATATAGTTAACTGTAAGTATCCTGCCTCTTCCCCAGTTTCTGGCTGTGTGAAGTTCCAGACATGCTTACTACCTCAGCTGTGGTAATCATTTTGTGCTTATGCCAATCAAGTCACCATATTGTCCTGTGGAATATACATATTCCACAATATAAATTATATATATATATGTATATATATATATATACATATTTCTTGCTTGTTAGGTATACATCAATAAAGCTGAGAATTTAAAAAAATGGATCAAATCTCATTAGCTGATGAACTGTTTCCTCAGCAACTCAAAATCTCTCCCTGTTGTATACTTGGTATTTTTCCATTCATTTTGAGAATTATGAATGTTCTGTTCCCACTCTGGAAGTTTTACAGCACTCCTAGTTCACTTTTGTTATTGTTATTGTTGTTGTTGTTGTTTGTTTATTGGTTTGTCTGTCAACCATGCTTTTTGGCCTGGATTACCCCCAGCATATATATATATTTTAAAACTTTTCTCCCCACTTGATTCTCTTTCTTTATTCTCTTCAATTACACTGGAAGTAATATTCTCACTAGTACAAAAATGTTTAGTATCTCACAGCTTTGTAAGCCTTTTTATTATCTGGAACTTAATTCTGTCTTCCCAGAATTTTCTCCCAAATTTGGTATTCAGTCAACAAATTGTTTACTGCAGATTTTATTGCATGGTCATCATTCTAAGCCTGGAGATATAGTAGGAAGAAAAACAAAACATGATATGACTTTTAGATGTGACCTAGTGACTGGGCGAAAGCAAAAGAAAAGTAAGGTCAGGCAAAGATATGAAGAGGTCTGGAGGTAAGCCATCACTGAGGTGATGTCAAGGAGATAAGGGCTTAGATCGGTGATTCTCAAATTGTTGGTCATGGCCCTGTTGGCAAACCTTTATCTCCAAAAGTTTACATTATGATTCATAACAGTAGCAAAATTACAGTTATGAAGAATAACAATAAAATAATTATATGGTTGGAGTCACCACAGCCTGAGGAACTGTATTGAAGGATAGCAGCATTAGAAATGTTGAGACACACTGGCCCAGATGAGCATTGTATGTATAACAAACAAGTACAAAGCTATTAATATAGGATTACAGCTTTTTTTTTTTTTCTGAAAAAAGAACAGAGACCAGAGCAGGCTGAATGCACAAAGTAAGAGGGACTCGCATTAGGAGGCGAATCAGAGAGAGAATGGTGCCAGGTGGCGTTGGTCATTTAGTTCTGTGATAATGTTGTCTTTTACTTTGCATTAGATGAGAAGCTAGGAAAAAGGTTTGCTCAACAAAATGGCACAATCCAATTAGGTTTCAAATAGAATGAACTGGTTGATGTTTAAAGAGTAGAATTAACCACAGAAAGCAGAGAGCAGTGGGAGATTGCTGAGTGGGAGAGTAGAAGCAAACTGATTACGCTTCAGGTTGTGAAAGGTGGGGAGTCTGAATCTACTTTGGAAGTAAAGGCAGAAGGATTTCCTGAAAGGATTGAGGCATGAGAAATATCTATCTATCTATCTATCTATCTATCTATCTATCTATCTATCTATCTATCTATCTATCTATCTGTCTGTCTGTCTGTCTGTCTGTCTGTATGTATGTATATATTAAACTACAGATTTTAAAAAGTCTAAATCTATGCAACGTTGCAGTTGCCACTGGCAGAGGCAGAGAAGACATGTAGCAGAGTAGAAAGGAGAAATCTGGATCCTGTCTGGAGGTGTGGTTCTAAAGTGTCATTGGACATTTACATGGAAGTATGAAGTAGAGACTGGGCCTGTGTATGTATTTTCTGGTGGATGGGTATGGCTTTGTCCACATGTTAAGGACAGAAACATACTGAAAGCATTTTAAGGCAGGCTTTCATTACCTTTTATGCATAAACCATATCAATATATTAAAAAATTGAAGTGGATAAAATTGGACTAATCCAGGGAGAATAGATATGATTAAAATACTGAGTTTCCCCATTCAAAAACAACATGCATCTCCTATCTATCCAATTCTTCTTTTTAGTGCCTCAATCTGATTTTTTATATTTCCTTCAAATATAAACCATTTTTGTTATATGTATTCCAAAGCACTTTATCATTTTTGTCACAGAATCTAAACACCATATTCTCTGAATCAGCGTTTGGCAAACTGTTTCATAAGAGGAAAGATAGCAACTTTCTCCCTCTCCCTCTCCCTCTCCCCTCCTCTCCCTGCTCCCCCTGTTATATGTAAGACTCTACTTGGATATTGAACACCTGTTTTAACATCTAAACATCTTTTTTATGCGATTCAGTGTGTGTGTGTGTGTCTGCCTGTCTGTGCATATCTATGCACCACATGCATGTCTGATTGCC
This sequence comes from Psammomys obesus, assembly GCF_907164565.1. Taxonomy (NCBI): domain Eukaryota; kingdom Metazoa; phylum Chordata; class Mammalia; order Rodentia; family Muridae; genus Psammomys; species Psammomys obesus. The sequence continues at coordinate 24,488,279 of NW_026596079.1, read as the reverse complement.
AAGTACCTGCAGATGTCAGAAGGTATCAGATCCCCTGGAATTGCAGTTACATTTGGTTATGAGTTTCCACATGGGTACTGGAAACTGACCCAGGCTTCTCTGGAAAAGCAGCCACGACTCTTAGCCACTGAGCCTTCTCTCTAGCCCCTAACCAGTTCTTTAAGGTTAAGCTCTCATATCATTGTTCGCCAACATATATATTTTGTTTCCTATTAGTTTCTGATGCATGAGAAATCTGATGGCTTATTATTATTGTCATAATGAACATTGCTAAAATTTTAGATTAATAAATTAAGTTGATTTAAAAAATATTTATGAGTTGATTTTTTTAAGTTTTAGGCACTCAATTTATATCCTCTTAAAGCAACAGTAAAACTTGTCTTTTATTTACAGTTTGAGTATATCATTCTTCCTCTCACTTAATGATGAGGATGAGCACCTTCAAATGTCTATTAAGGGCTTGTGAGCTGGGGCATTTACTGCCAGGCCTGGTGGCGTCTGTTAGAAGCCTGGCACCCCACATGGTAGAAAGAGAGCGAATGTCTGCAAACTATCCTCTGACTCCAACATGTGCCTGTGACATGCATGATTCCTGCCCCCCAAATATGTGAATAAATGTAATATGAAAGATACATGTGAATTAAGAAACTCTGTTGAGTGATTGTCTTGCTGCTCACATAAAGGACATCTACTTAAAATTTTGACATTGAGCATTAATACTGAGGACTGAATCAAAATAGGTTTTCTAGAATGTAAATATACAAACTGTATGAGCTAAATCTAAGTTTTTATTGTGATCCTTACTTTTCCTCACTTTGATCTCTTAAAATATAAATATAACTGGTTATTAATGTGATGACTGAACAATAGCCAGCAAGATGCATGTTTGCAGAGGTGAGGAGGCCTAGTTGAGGGGTGCTGGTAGGGACTGTTATACCCCTCCTCTTCTAATGGCTGTGTTGGCATTATTCCTCAAAACAGGGTCTTTCCTCTTTGTCAGAATCAGAACCACATGTGGGCTTGTTACAACATAAGAGTATTGGCTTCTTATTCAGTCCTAATAAGCTGAGTGAAACATTCTTGTTTCTAATATGTTCCTAAGTGGAATTAAACCTGATGCTTCTGGGGTCACAGTTTGAGAACCAGTGGCACAGAGGAAGAATCTCTTGTTCTCATTTGTACAGATGTCAAGAGAGGGTAACAATAGATTAGATGGGAATGTAGATATCTGCAAGGGGCAAGAACTCAGTGGGAAAGGACAAAGGATGACCCATCTCCTCTGACTAGGTGGAGGAATATGCCAACTTTGAGGATCGATTTTAGCAGAAGATAATGTTGGCTTCCGAGTTTCAAGTTCAGGGTGAGCATAGTCTAAGAACTTAAGGCAAATAAACTGCACGACAGACAAAGAACTAGTAGAAATGAAGAAACTAACTATCAAAAGACAAATCATGGGCAGACACTTGTAGAGAATAAGACAGAGAATGTGCAAGAGAAGCTTCTGTTGTCGTTTGATTAAATTTCTTTTAAAGAAATTGTCCAGGTACAGAGATAATTCAGAATGCAGATCCTCAGCCAGGGTTTGCTTTGTCAGTCGTGGAGACTGTGGCGGTGCAGGTGGGGCATGCTACTTTGAACTGTTTCTTTTTTATATAATTATTTTTATTTTTATTTTTATTAATTACAGTTTATTCACTTTGTATCTCCCCCTTACCTCCCTCCCTCCTCCCTTCCCAATCCCACCCTCCCTCTTCCCCACCCGTGTCTCTCTCCCAGTCCACTGAAAAGGGAGGTCCTCCTCTCCTTTCCTCTGATCCTAGTCTATTAGGTCTCTTAATATGGAAAAAAATACAGACATAGAAACTCTATGAGGAGCGGTGCCCTGTAATCTATGGAAGATCTTGCTTTCTCTGTGCTGTTAAGTTAACAAGAAAATTATTGTCCTCAAGGTATCAAACTAACATATTACATTTAAAAAATGATATTTGAGAAAATTAACTTGCCCAGAATCTTTTCATGCTCTTGAATGTAGTCTTATGCACCTCTGCTGGCCTAAGATGCTACTATGTCTATATTCTGCTCTCATACCCTCTCCTTGGATGCTAATTCCCTTTCTTTATTTTCCCGGATTACTAGCACAGAAGGAAGACCAGAAATAGCTAGGCTAGATCAATCTTTTGCAACTGTCCTTGGCAGAAATACAATAATGACCAAAGACATATATGTGGTTCAAGTTCTTCATGAAGGAAGGCCTCCCAGGAAGATGTGATAAGAAGTAAATTTTAAAAATCATGAAGAGTGTGACCTTCATGGAACTCAGAATGATAATAAATAGAAAAACATTGGAAATTACTGCAATTATAATTAGCAGTGCTCAATTCAGAGTCCATTTTGTAGCCATAATATGAAGCAGAGAGAAGGAGAGGAGGGATGTTAACACTAGGCAATATTAACACTAAACACAGTAGGACAAGGCATATGGAAACCTGTAACTTTGTAAGCCATGTATATATGTATACACACACACGCACACACACATATATATATATGTATGTATGTATATACAAAACAGGAGCATTGTCCCCTGTGTGTATATGTGTATAATGTAACATTATATATATTATTCATGCTAAAGAATTTTATAAGAGTTGATCTAGATAGGAAATAATGCTCTTCCAAGGAATAACAGGTTGCAACTAAAAAGCCCAATGCTAATTTTAAGATATCTTCTCTTGAAGACAATGAAGACAGTCCTGATGAGACCTGATAGGCTAGGGTCAGATGGAAGGGGAGGAAGACTTCCCCTATCAGTGGACTGGGGAAGAGGCATGGGAGGAGAAAAGGGAGGGAGCGTGGGATAAGGAAGGGATGAGGGAAGGGGCCTACAGCTGGGATACAAAGCGAATAAATTTTAATAAATAAAAAAATTTTAAAAAGCTATCTCCCCTGAGCTTTTTAGCCGGAAGTGTCCTGGACACCTCCACAATAGATGGGTTACTGTCACTATTCTTGGTTATCCACCAGAACTTGATATTTGCAGAAGACATCACCCACTTTGATCAACGAACAGGAAGAAATCAAGTTGGTACCAACCAGGAAGATTCCCCTATGCTGCCTAGCTTTCATACTACCAGCAGGTTCTACACAGCTTCTAGAGGTGGGGAGGGGAAAGTCATCAACAGACTGACTCAGCTGTGAACTACAATGATGACTGTGAGGGTAAGATATGTTGATGGGTACTAATGGGTACTAATATGTTGATGGGTAGCACTAATGTATTGGGTGTAACCAACTTCTTACTGTATTTAATCTGGCCAAGAACCCAAAGTTGGGGAGCTCACAGGCCAAAGGGATAGACTTATTTTTAATTATTATTACTATTATTATTATTACTATGCTAAATGGGCATAGTATCAGATTGCCTTCTAAATTCATATCTCTATACCTATAGATTAATGCAGACTTCTGACCTTATCAGAGAAGTTTATTTGCCCGGTGGACAGTCGTTAACATAGAAACTTACACTGGCCAAGGCATGGAAAATGGGTGTCAAAGAATAAACTCGGCCACAATGGGAAATCTATATCACCCTCCACAAAGTCTCAGGGATCATCATGGAATAAGTGGGGTGGGGATTACAAGGCCCAGAAGTTAGGAGGAATTGGAGTAAAGCATTTTCTAGATAGGACAAGGCCACTGCACTCATGAACTCACAGCAGCTGTGATTGTCTTCACAATTACATACGGTTAGGCCAATCAATATACTAGCATGAACTGGGAAGTGGTTTATGAGATCCCCGACCCCACTCCTGACTGAAGAGCTATAACAGTTGATAGATTGTGGGAGAGAAGACTTGGCTTTCTTTAAGGTTGTGGCCCTGGTAATTGACCTTATCCTAGTGGACAGCACCATTCCCGGGAGTAATGGACAGTTCAAATTGGTTTGAATGGGTTATTGTTTATTAAAAATGATACACAGTTGAGAGTGAGTAGGGATGTGGGAGGGAATCTGGAAGAGTTATGGGGAGGAGTTGAGATGACTGTGATAAAAGTACATTGTATGGGATACAAAATAAATAAATTGTAGGAAATAAAAAATAAAAATAAAATATGAAAAAAGAGAAAAAAGTACAATGTATGAAATTTTTAATGATTTATTTATGTACATTTAAAAATGTGCATCAGAGAACCAGGTTGGAGCTGTGTATGTATAAACCTATATATATCCCAGATCTTTTTATTTCAAGTGTACTATGAAATGACAACTTGAGCACTATAAAAAAATGGACTGTTTGAATTCATTTACTGTACATCAGAATATGATCTGCTCCAAAAGGCAAATGAGTTCTGAGCAATGATCAGTCATTTTCATATATATTACTTCATTTGTTTCCTCCAACAATCTGTGAAAATGATGTTTTTATTGCCTCAGAAAGAACATTGGTTCAAGAACAAACTAAGATCAAGTGTAATTAATAGTCTTTCACATTCCAGGAAAATCTACTGTGCATCCATTACTTTGCATGTACTGTCTCTAACACTAGCAAAAGTAATATGAGATGAATAGCATTTCTCAGCTGGAGACCATATTACCTGCCTGATAACACTTGGTAATGTCTAGAAATAATTTCGGTTTTCACAGCCAAGTGTGACAGGTGAGAATGGGTATGCCCCTGACATCTAAAGAGTAAAGGCCCAGAATACTAAGTCAGAACAGTGTCTCACCAAAAAGATTGTCTGAGGCTGAATATTAAAGGTACCCAATGAAAAATCATTGCTCTAAACCCCAATACACAGATGGTGAAACCAAAGCTCACAGCGTTAAATCTAAACCAGCAGCCAGTGGTGTTTATGTGGGATTTGAACCCAAAATCTATTGACCAGCCAAATTATGCTGTTATAGAATAGTGCACTGAGTTCTAGTTTGCTGCAGCCTTAAAACATCACAGAACAAACAAGTCAACTGTTTTTTTTTTTTTTAATTTGCTGGTGTCTTTGTGTTCTAATATTAAAACTGAAGACATTGCCATCTGCTCTGTTCTCTAGAATATAGTTTCTACGATAAGTGTCACATAGGACAGTATGTCACAAAATACAGCGTCATTTTTAGGAGCATTGATCAACAAGGTGATAATAACATGGGTCCAAAGCCGAGAACCCCTGACTTCAAAACCAAGCTCTGACAGTTGTTTTCCATGTGACTTTGGCGAGATTTCTTACACTTCCTCAGCCTGGATGATATAGAAAATGAATGACATTATTTTAGAAGTGGGTTTGGTATATGCTGAATAAACTGTGGGGTTTTCCAGCTTTTCTCATACTTCAGATAGTACATGCAGCTGATTTCACAATCCCTGTCATCTCTGTCACTGTGGTTTGTTGTTGTTTATGGGAGCAAACCCTTCTGAGGTCAGGTCCTCCTGTGCGTTCTACAGGACCAAATCATTGCTCACTTATGAGAAGGTACACAGCTGCTCATTCTGCCCTCACAGCCACACAAAGACTAGAAAGGCCCAGTCAGAATCTAATTATCCAATAATGTTTTGAAATACTGAGTTTAGACAAGCTCATGGTGTACTTATCAATACTTACAAAATGTTTTATTTGGTAAAAGAATCCCCTCAGCGTTAATTATCGTAAAAGAGCCCCATAGGATTCATCCTATACGCATGTATATTGACCCTCAGGCAATTCCTGTAGGTTTTCATTAGTAGAGTCCTCCTCTTAGAGGTAGAAGTGAGAAAAGTTCTAAGTTGATTCTTTAAAAAGGTACATGAACAACTTAATAAAAGAATTCAGTTTCAGGCTGTGTTGTTGCAGCGGCACGACCCACACGGGTGCACGTGGATTCGCATTCCCTTCTGTGCGCTGGTCTCGCAATGACCAAATCAAAAGTCATTCCAATTTAGAGATGGTTTTATTGCTTCTGCAGAGCCAGTGTGGCTGTGTTCTTTCTAACCATTCTAGTGAAGAATAAAAAAAATTAAGAAAATATGCTCTTAGGCAAACATTCTCATCCACAGTAAAGTAAAATGATTCACTTACTCAGAGCAGTTCTTAGATGCATGCATTACTGGCCAGTTGTTGTTTTAGAATAAAGATAAAATTATGAGTGAGACAAGGTCCTTATCTTTTAGTGAGGGAGACAAGTAATCTGCGACTAAACACGTAGAGAAATATGGTCGTTTCAGGTAGCAGGAAGTCCAGAGAAAGGAGAATGAAGCACTGTATTGCAAAGAGTAGCAAGGAAAGGGTGAGAGTGGCAAAGAGATACTTAGAAGGGCTGAATATAAACTCAGGAAAAAATTAGACTTATTAAGTAAATTTTCAGTTTTGAAGTTTAGGACTTGTCTTTAGTGAGGGTGTCTCCTCCCAGATTTTCCATCTTTAATGGGTCCTCCAGATTCCACCCTTCTTCCCAGGGTGGTTAAGGGGAGTCTGTAGTTTTATCCATCACATTCATGCCCCAGGCATTTAGAAAGCATAGAAACACATCATGCCTTTGGGAAACTTCCTGCTATTGTATTAGACATTTACATCTCATTAAACTGAGTTAAGTCACCTAAACTTGAAGGCCCTCCACACCTTCAAGAGGATACAAAACACAGCCCTGCAATTAGGCAGTACCTTTTAATTGCAGGCTCCAAATGCCTGACAGGAAGTAACTTCATGAAGGATGGCTTTATTTTGGTTCAGAATTGGAAGATACAGTCAATCAGTGAGTAAGCATGGCATTGCGACAGGGTCTCATCTGTGGTAACAAGAGCCCAAGGTTGCTTCATCACATCCAGGTGATCAGGAAGCAGAGAGAAGACAGCAGTACTGGGTATAAAACCTTAAGAACTGCTCTTTCCTTAGGAGCCAATTCCTCTAGTTAAGGCACAGCTCCTAAGGGATCTATGGCCTCGTAAAAACAGCTCTTACAAATGGAGAACAAATATGCAAATGTATGCGCCTATAAAGGACATTTCACATTCAGATCATGACAGTGTCCAGTGCTTACCTGCACTTTTATTATTTTAAAAGAGAACACTAGATACGGACAGATGTTAATAGATAGAATCTTCCAGGGGGACTATTTTAGAATTAACTGTTGGTGTTTAATTTCTCGAGTTCTTTATGTATTTTTTATATTAGCCCTTTGACAATTGTAAGATTGGTGAAGATCTTTTCCCAATCTGTAGAATGTCATTTTGTTCTATTGATAGTGTCCTTGGCCTTATAGAAACTTTTCAGTTTCAAGAAGTCCCGTTTATTAATTGTTGATCTTAGAGCCTGAGCTGTTGGTGTTCTGTTCAGGAAGTTGTCTCCTGTGCCAATGAGTTTGAGGTTCTTCCCTGCCTTTTCTTCTAATAGAATTAGTGTATCTGGTGTTATGTTGAAGTCTTTGATACACTTGGACTTGAGTTTTGTACAGGGTGATAAGTATGGATCTATTTGTCTTTTTCTACGTGTATACATCCAATTAGACCAGCACCATTTGTTGAAGATGCTATCTTTTTTCCATTGTATGGTTTTAGTTCCTTTGTCAAAAAAACAAGTGTCCATAGGTGTGTGGGTTTATTTCTGGGTCTTCAATGTAATTCCATTGATCAACCAGTCTATTTCTATGCCAGTGCCATGCAGTTTTTATAGGGGAGGGGGATAGGGAAGAGTGACGGAGGGTGGGACTGGGAAGTGAAGAGGAACAGGATTAAGACCAGGATATAAAGTGAATTAATTGATTATTAATTAATTCTGATAATAAAACTGAATTAGCTGTCATGAGTTTTCTTTAGAGAAGATATTTGATATACATTCTGAGAGATAATGAGCAGTAATAATATGAACAACTCTAGGAAAATGGGTAGAGTGATGACAGTGTGGGTTCTGGAGAGGACATGGGGTGTTTATTTAGAAGATGGGTGTGAGCTGAATGTCATAAACCAGAAAGAAAGTTCTTAGCATAGAGAAAAACCTCAAAGAGCTTTTCAAGGGCAATTGTTAATTATGGAGAGGGGTAAGCAGAAAGGACTTGACCAGATTTAAAGCCTGTAATAAAGTGAATAGTGTAGACCATGTTATTTAAAAAGGATTCTTTCTATCACTTTCTTTCATGCAAAATCTTCTAGTGGAAATAAGTAGAGACATAAGCATCTGGGTACCATCAAGTCTGTTATCCATTCTGGTTCACTATCTCTCTCCCTCTACGCTGCTGCACCAGTAGCTACCCTTGCTCACTCATTTTTGTCTGGATGGAAAAGGGGTGGGAATGGGACACAAGCAGATTAGTGAACAGTACAGACTGAGTTTGTTGTGTGTTGGGGGGGTTGCCTGTCTCCTGCTGGGAAGCATGGGTTAATTGGATTTTTCTACTGTAGGCAGCTCCCACTAAATCAATTTTTACACCTCTGTCAGTGCTGGGGACCACTTCTCATCATCATTCAAGGTGAGGAATGACAAAGGTTTACTGCTTCTAGTGGTCATGTTTTATGATTGTGTTATGGCTTGATTATGGGTAAATATCCACAAAATTCCCTGTGTAAAATTCTTGATACTACCCAGAGGGTAATATCGGAAATTACTGTAGGCCTAGAAGTGTGTACTAACTAGAATGGGCTACATAGTCAAGAATCCTCCAAGGGGATTGTGGCACCTTGTTTCCTGCCTCCTTTTTGACTTCCTAGGTCACAATGTGAATATTTTATTCTGTTACACATTTCTGCTTAATGTGCCAGTCTTACCAGGGATCCAAAACAATGGGTCCACTTCACCTGGGACTGAAGAAGCTGCTGTGACAGTGAACCAGAGAACTTTTTTTTAATATACTTTAATTGCCTTGGCATTTTGATTCAATCTCCCTCAGTTTTACCTCTGCTTTTGTAAAGAGTTCAACTGTTATACATTCTCCCGTAACTCAGTTTGAACACGTTATTTATTTACTACAGGGACAAAGATGATACCTACTTTTTCCAAGCGCAAAGTACCAAACAGTGTCTGATTTACCTCTAAAACAAATATGTGCAGTAGCAACTAGAATCACTACCTTAAACATAAAAAAATATTTATTTCTAAAACACTAACACTTTTAAAACTTAAGAGTTTTAAATGAGCGTAGGGTGGGCATCTAGGAAGTTGGGCATCTCATTCTGAGTTCCTTAACTACTTCCTTTCTTTCATTTACAACATAAAATTTCAGCACTTTTCTTCATTGCCTTTATTTCAGTGCTCCTGGTGTATTCATTACTTTTTCCAGGCCTTCTTGTTTTTTTTTATTATTATTATTCGTTGTACACACTACATACGTGCTTTTGAGGGACTTCCCTGTCAACCTCTTTATGAATCATCTGTGAGAATGAAAGCACAGAGAGGGCCATTTCTCACCCACCATGGGTACATAACAGCAGTAGAGAAAATAAAGTTCAGGCTTTTCGAGTGACAGCCACAGATAATAGATACTATCAAACCAGGAATTTGAGAGTGGGTTGTAAATCAAAACAACACAATGTGCAATCAAACAGATAGGGCACGGGAGCAATAAAGGCACTTTTCATCTATATATTTAGCCACTCTCAGCAGATGGTGCTGGCTTCGGAGAACCTGAGCTCCTAGAAGTGCCAAATCTCATTGCTGAGCAAGGCTGGATGCTGACATGTTATTTCACACCCAAGCATCAGGCTGCCACTCCCGACTTCATGGCAGAGCCTAGCAGCTCCCGTGAAGCCTGTAATAGAGGAGTGCAAGCTTTCAGCAGTGGCAAGGGAAGGTAATAAGGTCCATCAGTGGAAGCGTGTGCCGTATAGGAGGCTGACAGATGCCACTGGCAATAAAAGGGTTGAACGTGTCTTCCCTGTAAACCACGTGAAGCTGGTTTAGCACTCTCGTAACATGATAGGGAGGATGCTGCTTAAGATTTACAAAACCTTCTTTATTCTGAGGGAGCCAGAGTAGGAAATCCGCTGACAGCACCGTGAATTTTGTCCATTTGGTGCTAATTACCCTGGTTAGGAGACGGGAGTTTATGGAGCTAGGAGAACATACTGCCTGATCGGCTCATCTTGCTTCTGGATTAGCACTTTCTTGGTTTGTAAACAGGGTACTGTTACCAATAAGCCAGTGGAGCCAAGTCTAAATGTAACATGGCAGTCTGTGGTCTTTTTTGCTTAGCTAAGGTAGAACTCAAGAGGGACTGGAGAAAAGCTTAGTAAAGTGGTTACCTCGAAAACACAAGGACATGATTCAAAACCCAGAAACCCAGTGTGGTGGTGAGTGTTGGTAATCTCAGAGCAGGGAGACACAGACAGGTTATCAATAGGACTCTCTGGTTAGCCAGCATAGCCTGCTCTGCAACTTCCATGTCAGGAAGAAATCATAGGCTGCCACCCAGTCTTCCTCCTCCTCAAAAAGTTAAGGAGGATCACCGCTGAGAAATGGTAGCTGAGTTTATACTCCACCTTCTGTGTGCACACATGTTCACATGAACACACACACACACACACACATGCATGTTGAAGACATGCACAATTCGCCAAGAGAACTCAGGAATGAGCTTTCCAGGCTATCCATAAGATGCGGTTTTGGGTCATGTGCTCGAGCACAAGTTGTGAAGGACAAAGCCTATATATGCAGAGACAGGGGGTTGCAGCTGCACTCATTAGATTCTGCAAATCTTGTGCTTCTCTCCTCTGGCATCAAAGTTTACACTTGACATGCTGATGTCATTTACATCGCGTCTGCACTTTGCTGGAAGAAAGTGCTCATGATTTCCATCACAGGAAAGGCATGTATGAGTCACAATCAAGCATGCTGGGCTTGCTTGTTTGTAGCAGAACTTACGGGAAAAGAAAGTAGCTCCATAGCCTGTTTATTAATAGAAACATCACACTAATTACCCTCCTAAACCATAATAAGTCTAGTTTTTTGAGTGTCTCCAAGGCCAAGATACCTTCTTTTGCTGTTGTTTGGACTAGATTCCCAAATGGCTTTATGCAGCCTAGTAAATTTGAGCTAGGGGCCTGTCCTCTCACTCCACCAATGATGCCATGGTCTGTGGTCCTGGCCAGAGTTTTACCTGGCTTCACTATCTCAATACCCAGCTAGTACAGCAGCATCTGACTCAGGTCATGAGGCCAACATCCTTATATTTGCTTCTCATCTCATTTCCTATGTGCCCAATTGGAGATGCTGTCAGTCCTGGGCATCACACAGAATCAGAATTTATCATGACTGTCTTCATTTTAGCTAGACAGAAAAATTCTACGAAGGAAAATAATTTTTTAATCTCCTTATCAGGTCTATTTCATGGGGAGTATAGAAACTACATAAGAATTGCCAAAGCCAAATTCCACAGAAATGGTGTTTCTCTATTATCTCAGACCAACACTGCTTTTTTTTTTTCTTAAATGCTTCTATATTTTTAAATGGTTATGTAAGTATTTATAGAGTCTCCTTGCTTTTTCATCTGGGCCTCAAATGCCTAAAACATCATCTTTCCCTTTAAGAAAAAGTCAATGAACTTCTGTTCTAGATTCTCAAACAACATCCTAGCCATGGCTGCTGTGGTTGAGACAGTAAATCAGGAAAGTCATTACAGCCTCAAACTGTCAGCCAACTGAGAGGAACTGGGGGAAGAAAGGAAATCTTGTGTTAATGATCCTCTAAGAACCTGCTGAAATGAGAGAAAGAAATACCTTGCCAAAGAGAATCTGAAAAGTTTCAGAGGCAGGAATGTGTTGTCATTGCTTTCATTCTCTGTGCTTCAGGACCCCAAATTTAAGGTGGTTGGTCGACACATTAATCCAGCCTTGAAGCCCATGCAGAATACCATTTTTCTCATTCATAATTTATGGTTCAGCAAACTATAGTACAGGATTCTGCTACTAGGTTTTGTAAAAAGAATTTATTAGAACAGCCATGCTCGCTCAACTTTGTACAGATAAGATGTTATGTTGACGACTCAATGGCAGGCATGAGTAGTTATACCAGGAAACATAGGTTTAAATGTTTGCAGTTTGATATTTTAAGGAGAAGACTGCATGATCCAAGATATAGTTTTGTTAGAAATAAAAAGGGATAAAACAAAAACTATCACATTACATTTGAATAGGACAAATAGAATCGAAAGGAGCCAAGAGACGTCATAAGAACTAGAGACTAAATTCAGAGTGTTATAGCCAACCATTAGGTGGAGCTTGAAGAGTCCTGTGGAGGAGGGGGAGGGTGGATTGGAGAGAACACAGCCCACAGAATCAAGTGACTTGGACTCACAGAAATGTGCCGAGATCAGGGGTCTGACCTACGTCCTCCGTGTATATGTTATGGCTGAACAGTTTGGCGTTCTTGTGGAAATCATAACAGAATAAGGGCTGTCCATGACTCTTGCCTACTTGCAGAACCCTTTTCCACTTCCAGGATTGTGTCTTCAAGCCTTGATGTGATGGTATATGCCTGATCTTCTTCCAACCATGTTTGGTTGATATTCCTTGGAAGCCTGCTCTTTTCTGAGGGGAGATGGAGGGGAAGATGGATCTGGGGAAGAGGGGAGATGTGTGAAGCGGGGAAGCTGGGTAGGGGTGGAGAAGAAGGAGAGGAGACTGCAGTCAAGATGTAATATAGGAGAGAGGAATAAAAAAAAAATAAAACCACTAAAGATCCAATCCCACTCACTTGTTGGCACACTCAAGAATCCCTTAAAAACACTGAACTGAAAACCATAATACATGCACAGAGGACCTGATAAAGCCCTTTGCAGGCCCTTACATGCTGCCTTGGTCTCTGTGAACTCATATGAGCTTTGATCATATTGATTTAAAGGGCCTTCTTTTCTGGGTTTCCTCCATACCCTCTGGTTCTTACATTCTTTCCACCTTATCTTCTGTTGGGCTACCTGAGCTCTGAGTGGAGGGATTTGGTGGAGGCATCCTGTGTAGGGTTCAGTGTTCTAAGGTCTCTCACTCTGCATGATGTCTGACTGTAGGTCTCTGTATTTGTTCCCATCTGATAATGGCTGAACATGGCACTGATCTGAGTATAGCAGCATATCCTTTTTTTTTTTTTTCACAGTAGTACGTGGTCCCTGAGTTATCTCATCTCTGGTTCTTGGTCACCCAAGCATGGATTCCCTTTCATGGAGTGGACCTGATGTCAAATCTGATATTGGCTGGTTATTCCATAAGCTTTGTGACTCCATTGCCCCGGCATTTCTTGAAGACAGGGTACCATTGTAGATCACAAAGCTTGTGGCTGACTTGGTGTTTGTTTGTTTTTTTTTCTTTTGATAGCATGAAGAATACATTCCAGTACCAAACACACTAGACTGTAGGGGTTGGTATGTAGGTACCAGCTTTCTTTCTCCACGTTCAATGAGTTGTATAGGTGTTTTCTTCAGCAATGGGTCCTTGTTGTCAGTTTGTGAAGAAGAACTGTCTTGGCAGCAGCCTGAGTTTTTTGGAGATTGATGTGGGGTCCTTTGGCCAACAAATCAATTAGGTGTAACCCAACTCTGGTACTAGAAGTTTCATTTGATGCCAAGAGATTGCCACTGGGACTCTGACTCCACATTATTTGGCAGTTTCATTTAGTTCATGTTGCTATATGTAATATAGGAAGATTATATATATTTATGTTTGTATGTGTATAGAAATCTCCCATATGCCCCCTAAATATGTTAAATTATTACATTAAATGCTTTTAGAAAACAAAATTGTCAAACTATGCAGACACAATATTTAAGAAAAACCAAGAGCAACAACATTAATATTGTACATGCAGACTTCAGCTAAAAATATAATGAGAGATAAAGTTATGTGATGATAAAGGCCTCAACTGGGTGATACGGTTTAGCAATATTAGTTACACTCTATAAAACAATGATTCAAAGAACTCAGAGTGAAAACTAAAAGAGATAAATATACCCCAAATTGTTATTTCAACACTCATCTCTCAGTTGTTGATAGAACTGGAAGACGGGGAAAAAAGTCATTTTCTCAAATTTTTGCAAATCATTCCAAGAATGATCTACTAAGGTTGCTTTGGGTACTATATTCTCTATAAACAGAACATATGTAAATTAAACATATGTTATACACAATTCGATTTATTCTTAATTTATTCTACGCCACTGTATGTTCTGTTTAATTATAATGCATCAAACAAATTTTCTGATTATGAAAATAAAGCAATTATGCAGAACTAGCTTTGCTTTTGTAAAATAACAAATATGAAAGTAACATATCTTAAGAATTACACAATGATGACAAAAATTAACTGGAGCTTTAGGGCTTCTGTTTGCTTTTGTCTCCTTTTGTTTTGAGTTCATATCACTGTTTCTGTTAAGATCTTGATTAAATCTATTCCTGGAAATGTGGATGAGTAAACCACCCAGAAAACCTTGTAGCAAAACATTCAGACAGGCAGAGGACAACAGGGGTTTGAAACACACTAGCTAGCTCATAAGAAATTGCAAAAAGTCTCCAGGAGCTGGTAAAAGGAAGTTGAAAGCCTGGCCACTGCACTTGGGGATGCACTGTACCTGGGCAGGTCTCTAGGATTCAAGAGGACAAAACTTACAATATGTGTCACAGCAGGAAGTATAAATCAGCCTCTTCAGTCTTCACAAAGCAATAAGTTGGTGTTGAACCTCAAAATGCTGCATCTGGGATAAAAGGTAGAACAGGAAAGATTCATATATCATCATGAACTGAAGATAAAGAAGCTTATAATTTTTATTAAATTTTTATTTTTTATATTAACTACAGTTTATTTATTTTGTATCCCAGGTGTAGCCCCCTCCCTCATTCCCTCCCAATCCCACCCTCTGTCCTTCATCCCTTCCCATGCTCCTCTCCAAGTCCACTGATAGGGGAAGTCCTCCTTCCCTTCCATCTGACCGTAGCCTATCAGGTCTCATGAGGACTGGCTTCATTGTCCTCCTTTGTGGCCTGACAAGACTGCTCTCCCCTAAGGGGGAGGTGATCAAAGAGCCAGACTGTCTCTGACAAAAAGCTTGTATTTTGACCTGGAATTTGGTGAGGGGTGGATAATGCCTAAAGTTGGCAACCATGAAGATATGAAATTTGACTTTACAGCACCTTCATTTTCAGGAAAACTCTCAAATCAAGAATAATGAAAAAGAATTATGGGTCAGTAAAGCTAAAACATTGGATGTATTTCTTGAAACACATCCAGAAATCTAAAATCCAGACCTACCCAGACTTCCACAAATGAATCTGTCAAAGATGTACCCCCCCATGCAGAGTTATAAAACCTAAATGTGAAGCAATACATAGACAAAGCATGGAGCACACACGTCCCCCAAACTTCTGAAAATGCTTGCATAGACCATCTTAACTGGGAAACATATTACTGCATTTCACACTTAATTTAATTTAAACATCATTTCTTTGAACTGTGGTCTGCTGCTTCATAAAAGTCACTGACATTTGTCACAAACTAATGGTGCTTTGAATTTATGGAGAATAATGCATGAGCTTTACAATCATATATCTTCAGCATTAGGACTTAATAATGCACACATATTTTTCAATTTTATAGTATTTTTAGAACTGCCTAATAGTCTCGTCTATTTATCTTATTGTTCAGGTACAACACACATTAAAAAAAACTGCATTCAATTTGAAAATACAAGTTTTTAAACGTAGAGGTTGGCACTAATTTATCCTAAGGCAAGAACTGGATTTTAAGTTGGTTTTTTTTTTTTTTTAATTTCATGTTAGGTTTTAATGGGTTTAGCATGCTTGCTGGTATACTTATGCACATACATGTGCTTAAAATGCATATTTGAACTTTTAAAGCTCTGATAAACAAATATGCTTAGCAAATAAATAAAAATTTTGATATATGATTTTAATTTTATTAGTGATATTTAGTAATCAGAATTTGTGATTTCTTATCCAATGACCATTGTGTGTGTGTGTGTGTGTGTGTGTGTGAGAAAGAGAGAGAGAGAGAGAGAGAGAGCGAGCTTATTTCGCAAGCGTAATTAGGCTATGCCCACTTACCTCCTGCAATCATCTAGAAAGGACTGGGGCAGCTTAGAAATGGCCTTGTTTAATTTATATTGTGTACTCGACATCACCTGCATGCTAAGTGGGTTTATGATTGTTTCACAATTGATTTCTCTTTTCAGTAGAATTCTAACTCTGTGTGTGTGTGTGTGTGTGTGTGTTTCACTCAGTTAGTTTACTGCTCTGACACCCAATATGAATTTTGTAACTTCAAACACTTCACACATTATTGGCTATGAA
Organism: Psammomys obesus; assembly: GCF_907164565.1. Classification (NCBI taxonomy): domain Eukaryota; kingdom Metazoa; phylum Chordata; class Mammalia; order Rodentia; family Muridae; genus Psammomys; species Psammomys obesus. Next base: position 24,472,035 of record NW_026596079.1, on the reverse strand, counting down.
CATAAAGGATACTGGCAGAGGAGTAGAGAAACACAAGACAGGCTCCACCCGGGTAGGTTTCTGGAAACTGGAAAGGAATCCGACTGAATGCACCATGCCTCCCTTACTGGGCTTGTAATGGAGCCTTCAAAGGACTGCTGCAATTAGAAAAGGAAGGCAGAGGCAGGGAGGGAGGAGATAGTGTAGTCTGCTCAGAAGCCCCAGAAACCCTATTGGGACATTGTAAAATTTTCTTTCAGTACTGAAATTTGCAGTGTCAAATCTGAATTTCAGTCATTCTTATTCAGTTAGAAGCTCTGCTGCCATGTGAAGAGTAGGTGGTCCAAGCCTTTAAATTGAGGGAACGAACTTTTTTTTTAATTATTTGTTAATTACACTTTATTCACTTTGTATCCTCCCCTGTGGTTCCCTCTCTCCTCTCATCCCTTTAAGGCACTTGCATTTGTGTTTTCAGGGTTGACCATTTGGTACTGAATAACCAATCGGTGTGCTCTTCCCTGATGAAGACTGTTTTTCGCACTCTTCTCATTTCTTAGTTGCCTGCAGTTCTTTATTACAGGGGTAAGGCCTCATAGTCTTTTCCCATCCATATTAGCATGGCTATGGTTGCTGTCCTTGTTCAGTTCATGTTTAGGGAGTCAAGTGAGTGAGACTTCATGGGTGTAACTTTTGGCATTCCAGGACATATAAACTCATAGCAAACTCTCCGACCTCCTGGACTCTACAGACTAAGCATGGTGTACTTTGTGTTTAGGAATATATGTAACAACAATTAGTGAAAAGAGGTAATGAATTTGAAAAGGAGCAAGGAGGGGAAGATGGGAGTGTTCGGAGGTGAAAAGGGAATGCGAGAAATGATGTGATTATATTATAATCTCAGAAAAAGACTTTTAAAAACAGAAGAATTAAAAGAGAGAGATTTAAATATTTCAGAGTATCAGGACTAAACCAAGTGATGTGTTTTTAAGCTATTATTTTTGAAATTGATCCACTGATCCAGGTAATTACTGATTCTTGGAACATTCTATGGCTAAATCTCTTCCACAAAATCATAACAGAAAGAAGATACAGACAGCTCACAAGTGATGAGGAGACTATTGCCCTATGAGAAACATGTGATAGGATGCTATGGAAGCCAGTGGAAAAGAAGCCCAGAATACCCAGCACCATTTGGCAGCTGCTGTTTTCAAAAACAGTTGCTTCTGAACTACATGATATTGGCAAACCAATGTTGACAGGTGCCTTTGGAGCCTGACACTTCTAAGACATGTTTAAGAATAAGTTCTTCCCAGAAGGTTGTGACAATATGACTTGTGTGAAGTAATTCTTCACAGTTACTTTTTATCCAAGCGGGTGAAATTTAAGTTCCTAATTTCAATCCAATCACTAATTCTGCACAGTTGCTTAGACTGTAGAGACATGACATGCCTTCGTGCCTCATTTATGGAGCTCATTTAATGCATCTTTTTCTTCAGATATTTAATAATATACCCCCACGTTCGGGTGATGTGCCAGATACTGTTGCTAAACAGCTCTGGTTTAACAACAAGAACTGCCACTCTTCAAGATCTTCCTCTGTTCAAACACATTCCATGACAAATACTCCATTAAAAACAAAAACTTTTCAAGAAGTAGTTTCTTATTTTGTTCCTTAAATTTAACACATTCTTTTAACCAAAACTTAGTACATATTTTCAAAGCAGGACAATATATTTTTGAAAATTTCATGCATGTATAGAATGCATTTTGATGACACCTTTACTCCTTCCCCTTCCAGCTTCTTCCAGATTCCTCCAGTTGACTTTACTAATTTCACATCCTCTTCCATTTTTACTTTAAAGCCCAGAGTCCAGTGAGAGACTCCTGTATGGCCATGGGAGTAGCCCCACCCACGGGGTTGTGAGTATTCTGTCAAAGGACACACCTCTCATAACTGACTCCTTCCCCCAACAGGGATCAATTGCCAACATATCGAGGCCAAGGGTGGGGACATATGGGCACCTTTCCTGTCCTTTCTAGAATGGTACCTGGCTTGGTCTGTAAAGGCACCCATGCTGTTCCGAGTTCATAAGTGCAAGGTGCTGTCTTACCCAGACAGCACTTTGATTATTGTCCTCTCTAATCTCTAGCTCTTTAATCTTTCGGCCCCATTTTTCTGTGATCACCTTAAGCTTAGCTATTGAATTGTTACAGAGCTATACCCTCTTGGCAAGACATAGAAATCACTGAGGATAATGATAAATAAGTAACTATTAATTAATAATAACTTTTATAAAGGTTGACCTTAAAATTTCAGAATACTTCCTAAAGAAAGTGATGGTTATTCTTCATTGTCAACTTGACTGTATTGAAAAATCACTATGGAACCAAAGCTTGAATGTGTCCGTGAGGATGTTTGAAGGAAAGTTGAACCAGAGGGAAAGACTCCTCTTGAATGTGGGTGGTACCATTTCATAGGCTGGGGCTCTGAACTAAATAAAAAGGAATGGCTATCTGAGTACAGACATTTCTTCCTACTCATCTCCCTCACTTTATGTCTTTCTTTCTTAGAGATGAATTGTGACCAGCTACCTTACTGTCCCACCACTATGGCTTCTACATGATTTTAGACCATATCCTTACCTGTGGTCCAATACAAGCCCCTCTTTGAGTGTTTTGTTAGTTCTTTGGTTACAACAAAAAGAAAGTAACTCAAGAGCTCAAAGAACAGCATCTCTTACCTCAACCAAAATTTGTTATGAAGAAGCTGCCTGGAGGAGGGTGTAATTTATCCTAAACAAATAGCATCTATCTCTTTGTGGTTTGGACTTATAAAAGAAAAATGAAACTATATGGAATTGATGTAAGTAAGGTTTAGTAAGAAATGTTAGAATGTTTATCCTATATTATATATCTGAAGAGGGAGAGGACAGGGAACAGGTCAGGAGCCTGCCACAGAGGGCCTCTGAAAGGCTCTACCCTACAGGGTATCAGGACAGATGCTGAGACTTATGGCCAACCTTTGGGCAGAGTGCAGGGAATCTTATGAAAAAAGTGGGAAATAGGAGGACCTGGAAAAGGACAGGAGCTCCACAAGGAGAGCAATAGAACCAAAATATCTGAGCACAGGGGTCTTTTCTGGGACTGATCCTCCAACCAAGGACTGTGCATGGAGAAGGCCTAGAACCCCTGCACAGATGTAGCCCATGGCAATTCTGTGTCCAGGTGGGTTCCGTGGTGATGGGAGCAGGGACTGTCTCTGACATAAACTGATTGGCCTGCTCTTTGATCACCTCCCCCTGAGGGGGGAGCAGCCTTACTAGGCCACAGAGGAAGACAATGCAGCCACTCCTGATGAGACCTAATAGACTAAGATCAGAAGGAAGGAAAGGAAGACCTCCCCTACCAGTGGACTTGGAGAGGGGCATGTGTGGAAAAGGGGCAGGGAAGGAGGAATTGGGAGAAGAGGAGGGAGGGAGCTACAGGGGACATACAAAGTGAATAAAGTGTAATTAATAAAAATTAAAAAAAGAAATGTTAAAATGAAAGAAACACATGAATAAGGAAAAATATCTTCCTGGGATAGAAACAACAAGAGAATTGGAGTGCTTAAGCTTTGGGGAATGGACATATGATTAGAAAAGCTGGCAGGAGCTTGATTAATTAGCTCTTTGACTCTCTTGCTATAGTAATTAATACTCCCATCATCTAAGTGGCCAGTCAGTATTTTCATAGTACATCTAGTTGACTTCTCTGTAAGCCCCTCATTGTGCACAAGTGGCTAGGCCCCACCCCTGAGGACCTCCAACTTCCAGGTTCTGCCCACAGGACACTTTAAGAGCTATAACGATTAGACCTAGTCCTGACAGACACAGGCAGACAAATTCAGCCCTACAGAGTAAGAAGCTCAGAAGCGTAGGACTTGAAATCCCACAAATCCCTATCCTGGAAATCTCTACACTGGAAAGTTCTGCCCTCCCCAAGAAATGGAATTTAAACCCTGTCTTCTACTCAGTTCTCTGCTGTTTCTCATCAGAACAGAGACAACCACACCCTTGGCTTTTTCCTTCCCAAGAAATCTCTTGTGTGTGGTTTGCTGTGCAGTGTGACTCTGTGGTATTCCTTGGTGCCGGAATGACAGGGCATCTTTCCCTTTAGAACTGTAGCATTTGCAGTGGGGAAACCTTCTCCATTAGAGTTATAGATTCCACTGGGGGAGCCTTTCCCCTCAGAGCTGTGACACTTACACTCTCAAACAGCATGCAAAAAGCAAACCCTGTCCTCTAAACTGCAGAGTCTACAGATTTCTTTGACTCATTAGCCTCTTATTATGTCCAGGGGCTCATATCAAAGTCATCCCTGACACTTCTATTTTCTTCACACTGACCATCTTATCTTTCAGTGAGTCTGGTTAATTCTGCACTCACAGTGTGCTCAGAGTTCTTTCGCATCATCTCCAGACACTAGGTGTCATCTCTTCTTTGAGTAAGTATTAGAGCATGGTCACTATCTCCCCGCTTCTGTACTAGCTTCCTCTGCTCTCTCTCCTCTTGAACAAGGCAGGGTTACCCTTCTAAACTCTGTGATCATATCATTCTTCTCAGAACCTTAAAATAGCCCTGCATTTCACTCGAGATAAAGGCTGACCGAACAAGGGATGACAGGCATAATAAGATTTGTGCCATGCCTGGCTCTTTGGTCTCAACTCTGATTATTCTCCCAATCTTTCACTTTCTGCTACTGTTCTATGTTCCTTTCTTTCCCTGGGGCTCAAGCATTCTCCATTTCACAATTCTTGTACAGAATTAGAAGCTCCAGGTACCTTTATAACTCACCCTCACATGCTTCCTTACCTGCTCTTGCTTTCATGTCACAGTCTCAGAAAGAGCTTCCAGATCCTCCTATTCTAGTTAAAATTCTCATTTTATTTTCTTACCTCTTTTGCTTTTCCTAGGCACTTCAGTAATTTCACTTAAAAATCTAAATCTGACTTGCAAATGAGTGTGAGAAGCATAGAGATGTTAGAAACGTGCTCAAGCTGATCTCAGATGGTCATTCTTTGAGTGATAGGCAGAATTTATTAAGCGGGAGAATTTCTTCTAGGCCATACATGTTCAAAGATACTAGAGGTGGGATCAGAACAGAGGTCTGATGAAGGTCAATGAGCTCTCTGGGGCCTGCAAGCTACAGTAACATTGAGGTAGAACACAGCAGGAAAGTGACCCCATAGAGCTACCTCAGATTCATGGGGCACATCTCTGACCAGTGGGTCAGGCGCCCCTCCTCTTCTGTTTCATCTCTCTCTACTCTACATCCGGAGTTCTTTGTGAAGACTCAGATAGGATGGATGAGGTGTGAGTGGACTCTAGGAATCTCTGCATTATGAAATGGGACCACTGGGCTAAAGGAATGCTTTGAAGACCTGCTTCTGAAAAGGATCTCTGATGGTTCCATGGGGTTTGTCTTTTACAGGCTCTATGGAAGAAAGAAAGAAAAAAACACCTTTATGACAAAAAAAATTACCTATTCTTCTTTGACTGTTTTTTTTATAAATATATGTGAAATTTAAAATACCATTTCAAAGAGAAAAAAATGATCCTTGTTCAATGGAATCCTATGAGGGGAAAACCAATTGGAGAGAAAAGGGATTTGCCTATTGTCAGTGTGTCTTTATGTGGAGAGACAAGCTTTGATGTAGCTGATAGCTTGGTTATATAATAGTCCAAGAATACAGAAGTGGCATGTGATGTATTATGTAGCACTTGAGACCAACGTTTGCTCCTCTTAGACTAGCATGAAAGTTCACTCTGAAAGCTTTTGTTGAAAAAGAAAATTTCTTTGTAATAAATCAGGAGGACCTGTAGAAGTTATCTTTCAGTAGGTACCTTATATACAGTTCAGGAAAGAAAAAAAAATTGTTAACTCATTAAGCTTAATGGCCTGTGAAGCATCCTAGAATGCTACAGAGACTAAACTTTTAACAAAAAAGTTCACTCCTAAGGTATTGAACCTACGAAAGAGAAATTCTTTAAGGCAAAGATTAGAAAGCTGCGCTATTATGAAGAGCCAGAACAGAGAGTAAGTCATGCTCTACTGAAGGCAGTGAGCAGTTCTTAAGATGGATACTATCTATCAACTTTTCCACTAGAAAATAAAAAAACAACAATCATGGTCATCTGGAAAAAATGAATTTGAAAAAGGTCAGCTCACCAAAATGAATCAGGAAGAAAAGCTAATTAAATTGAGAATAGTTGTTGAGAGAGAGAAAGAGAGAGAGAGAGGGAGAGAGAGAGGCCAAAACACCTATAATAGAGATAATATGAATTGGCAGAGGTAACAAAACTCAAATATACAGATATACAATGAATTATATAGATTTTTAGGTCTTCAGTTAGTGGTATACAAATAAAATGCTGATTTTTTCAGGTTCTGTGATCATGGATTTAGTGCAGAGATTTTAAAATAAAATGCAAAAGTGAAACACAATTGCATATTACTTTATTCTCTAAGCTCCCCAATAAATATAATAAAAAGAATATTTACTTCAGTCTCTAACTTCTATTAAGATCTCAAACACTGAATTAATTGTAATTATTATCCTCATCCTAGCGAGGGCCAAGTGTTCTGTTAGCTGATTTATATGCACTGTTCTATTTAATTGCATACACAAAAAAACTAAGGAAGCTAAGGATGAAAAACAAAATCCTTCACACCAAAATTGAGGATTAACACATTAAAATCTTTAAAAAAAATCAAGATACGAACTTCAAAATTATGTATTCTAAATTTGCTGTCAGGTAGTTCCTTTCATGTGATCCTCTGAAATGGCCATTTTTATAAGCGTCAGACAAATATTTGGCATGGTTTATACCGAGTCACTTCTCTAATAGTTCAGCTGCTGTCCTCCTAATTTATTACCACCAGACACTTCCTTACAGTTCTTTCTCCATCTTTCCTTCTGGCATCGATACAGGTTTCCATTTGTCACTTGGGGATATACTACTTGTCTCGTTCTTGTCCAAATTATTTGCAAAGATGCTGTAATTTAGTGTGGGCAAGTTGGGTGAGTGCTACAGCTAAAATTATTGCTTGCCCAAGGTTTCCTTTTGGAATTCTGATAAGTCATTTCAAATGTGAGCTGTGCTGAGTACATTTCAATTCATCACTTTTTCTAAGTGAACTAATCTAAATTAAAATCTCACAGAATCAATACCTCATTTTTATCATAGGATGTTCTGATTATACTTTCCAATCATTCATCTATCATTCCCCTTGGCTTAGAAATTTCTAAGAAAAAAGAAGCTATTTTATATCATATCAGGGCTCTAACACATCTGTGGCCTGTTGTTTTCTATATACACCAGTTTAACTTTTACAGTGAATATCACATTGCCTCAGCCCCCTTATTTTATTTATTTGTAGAACATTCTCCGTTCCTTTATCATGAGGATCATCTCACACTTATTAAATGTTAACAATGCCCATGATGACAATCTGAAAACTATCAATAAAAACTGTCTCATTTGTTTGGCTTTAGTTTCTTATTACGGTCACAGCTACTAGTTTACACAAATGCAAAAGGGCATTTGGGGCTCCCAGTGCTGCTTAATGCCCTTCTTACCATGTGAAGGTATAGTGTTAACTCAGAGGTATCACAAAGAATTTTTAAAGCATGAGCCAGTCTCCTAATACATTCCCATTTCTGGTGACCTAGAAAAGAACAGTAGCGAAAAACAGGGCAAGGGGAATTTATTCTCACAACAGACTATTTTTTTTTCAACAAAAGCTTTCAAGGAATTTATTTAGTCAGATCTCGTCTTTTCCATTTTTTCTTTTATGTCCCACTTGTATTGCATAGTCTATGGCTGACCCATAAAAGAACAATAAAAATGGCCCGTTTTATGCAACCACGTACTAGCATGTCTGCATAAAATAGGTGAGGCATATATTTTATGTCCAGAATTCTGAATGGCCACTCATATTTCTTTGTCCTCTTCATTCAAGGTTGGGTTCATAGTTTCTCAAGAGCAAAAGATAGTCGATGCATTTGTTCATGAAGGCAAGGACCGTGTCTGTCTTGCTTTCTGATTCTAATTCTAATTCAGAATGGACCTTGGCTGTATCAAATTCTCATGAAATGTATGAGAATAATTTTTCTTCCCTAACTATTTACCGTTATTCAGTTTACTACTTAGCATTTGTTAGTGCTTTCAGAGAAGCACCCCTTATCATTGCATTGCTTAAAATTCTGCCAAAGTTTTGTAATGAGACATTCTAACTTTTTAAGGGCAGTAATAAATTTTATGCCTTTGGAAAGTGAATGAAAATTTCAAGTAATGTGACTTAACATGGGTGCGCTACATTTTAAAAGAGTAATAAGCATCTACTGGTAAAGAGAGCCACAGAAAGTGTTACCTGGGAGGTTCTATTTAAAGTTCAGCAACCACCATTGACTGTTTTGTCAAATAGTTCCAGACAAATACACGATGGTCCTGAATCTGAAAGAATGAAAAGACGGTCATTTTAGATGGGTTCTATGTCCTGAACACTTTTCTTTACCTCCATCACAATGAAGGTAAGAAAAGATGTTAACAGTTGAAGACTATTTGGGGAAGAGGAATGATGTCAGGCAGTGATGCAGGTTTCCAGCAGTGAGTTCAACACTAGGTAGCGGTGCTTACATAAAGCAACACTGAGGATGGGGGTTTGTTCTAGAAAGTTTTCGTTAAAACTGTGAGTCCGAGGCTTATGAGAATATCAATCATAATGAGAATGGGATGGACCTGGCGGTTTTCCAAGATGCATGAATCATTATGATGTTTATACATAAGAATATATCTGGTCTTTGATTGCAAATGAGTGATTTGGCCAAATGTCGATTGAGGATTACATTCGTCAGTGCAAACAGGAGCTGAACACTAAGTAGAAATGAGTCATGAGTGTGTCGGGCATTGGAAAAACTTTGGAAAGTTGTTCTTGGTAGCTCATGTGCTGCCTCCCTTCTTGTTGGAAGCTGACAACAGGAAACAAATCTGAGAATAAAAACACCAGGTAAAGGAATGTGGAAGAGGGTGCACTTGCTTAACAGTCATTTCAGAGGCTACGCCAGAGAAGTGCAGGGTCACCAAAGACCACACTCTAGATGTGCTCAGCTAGGGAGCCGCTCACCCTCTGCTTTCAGAGGCTTGACACTTGATGGGATGCATACTCAGATCATAATGGGACCTCAGCCAGCCAGCAACCTGGCATCTGCACAAGGAAGCAGATGGGGCTTGATTTGGGTCCTGTGTCATCACCTCTTTCTCTAATCATCACTACAAAGACTCTATCAGATTTGCACTGTGATGGATAGCTTCTTGTACTCTGATCTCTAAGCAGTAAAGTTTGGTTGGTTTTGGAAATTGTATTACATCAAGATCAAGTCAAAACCTTGCTTCCTAAGGTTTTCACACCCACACTCATAAACACACACACACACACACACACACACACAAATTAATCATGGCTGTAAGCTATGAATGAACAGGTTGAAATAGCTTGCTGACAAATCAAATTTCAATCGAGGCTTGGATAAATGCAGTAGTATCTGTACATCCACTGTAATAAGTGAGAGGTTCTAAGAGGGACCATGAGATGAGTACACGTATTTTCTGAAGAATAAAAAAATCTCCATGTTTAACTTCAGCTTAGAAACACTGAGTTACACTAAGCTTAGTATATTTCATTAGTACTTCTGGAGACCTTTAAATGTGTGGAAGTGATTTCCCTGAGGTGGCAGAAAAGGTCAGTTTCTCCAGCATCATCCAAAGCAGAGAGAGCCCTTGCCTGGCACACCATCCTGAATATTGTGAAGAACTCAAGAACCACCCGAGGTTCAATGACAGTGCTTAGGGCTTTAGTTCACTCTCTTAGTGTTGGTGAACAAAAGTGAACAGCATCTTTTATAAAGCCAAGGAGAGAAAACTTTTTGCCTATCAAATTCTGGTTATAACTCTGGTTAATCCTAGTGTTCAATTTTGGTATAAAGATGAAGTCACATTTAAGGGAACAATTTATAATCCCTTAAGTTAATGTGCAAATATATGTATTCTGGGCAAGAGTAACAATTTTTATTTAATCAGCATCCCATCCATCACTGTATAATGTATGCAGTCTCAGTAAATGCATAGGAAGGTGCAAAAATGGAGCTGATGAATTATGGAAACCTTATATGTATGCTCAGCACATTAAACAGTTCCTACTCACCCAGAATTTCAACCTCCCAGCTAACACAGCTCAAAGAGTTTTAAATAAACAAAACCCCTTCATCACCCTTTAACATTAAAAAAGGGGAAACACAATTAGTTCTTTGTGTAACAATTCATAAGTGTGAGCATATTCCCCTGTCCAAAACTGAGCTATATTGTCTAAGTGAAACTTGTTAACAAGAGGGAAAGATGAAAATGTGTTTCCAATTCCAGGCTCTTATTAATTAAAAATATTGCATAGCTTATAAAATTGAATAATTAAAAAGTAATTCATAGGTTCAGTGCTTGCATCATCAATAATGTGGATCACATCTATCATATAACAAATGTTAGCATCTAGGAACTGGAGAGTTTTGACTTTCTGCTTGACCTTTGAAGTCATATTAGAAGGAACTCTTTCTGTAATCAGATTGTAAGGCAAACCATATGTGAACACCCACACAAAATGTTGGTCATTTACTCAGTGTGTGGGCATTATATTCAGGGACTTGTTATAATGAAGAAAATATTGGATTTTCAATAAAAATTATTTTTTAATAATTTTTCTCTTTCTGGTTACCTTGGGAAATCCTTTACTGAGTAATTATACAATAGCACTCTTTATTCATCTCCAAAATGTTCTTACCACCAACTGAGTACTTACAATGTGCCAATAAGTGGGCTTATTACTTCACATTATTTATTTAAGCCTTATTAAGATCATGGTGTTCTATTGTAATAAGATAAGTTGACATCAACCTTCAGATATTAACTTACAGTGACTCTCAGAATAAGGTATAGAGGTTGGATTTGACCTCAGGCCTTTACATTCCTTTCAGATAAATCTTTGAAATGCTCATTCTTGATGAAAATAGACATGAATATTTTGCTCTAATAATTACATGTTTATATGAGGTTTGTGCAAGACAGTCTTTTCTAAAAATAGTTCTATCAGTGTATCTCCTATCTCACATATGTTTTGATCATGCCATGTTGACAAGTCTCAATTTTGCATCTGGAATGACACTAACTTCCTGCATCAATACAGTGCAACAGAAAAAGACCTAACAATAGTCTTATGGTGGGTCAAAAACATCATTAGGACATTTATGAGTAAGTTCTCTTTCTCTTTGGTTGTCTGGTAGGCAGCTTTCTCATGGTGAGGAGCTGCAAGCTATGCAAGCAACAATTTTACAAGGAACAGAAAGAGGGCTCCTAAACAAGATCCAGCACTAACTTTCCTACTTAGGGGAGCCTACAGGCCCAAACATCTAACTGCAAGTCCAAGACAGACCATGAGTCAGAGTCAGTCATTGTACCTATCCTACTTATACCTATCCTACTGTGTACATAGTGAATCATAAAAAATACCTGAGGGTTGTTTTCTTCATCTAGTACATTTGGAGTGATTTGCAAGAAGTGGGTCTACAAAAGAAAGTACATGCTTTAAGTTTTTACAGTCTGAAATTTTCACTTGCAAAATATAAGGCCTGCTTTATCCATGCTATTGAGTGCATGCATTCTGAAACCTTCAGCAAATGGGCAAATTTAACTGAATAATTTGTGCTGTGGTTGTAACGCATACAATCTCAACTTCAGTCTACACAGTTTGCTGCAATAGTGTTAGAACACTAGTTGGTTTGATATGTTTCTAGCAGATGATGAGTTTCTCCTTGGGGAACAAGGCAACAACCTTCCAAACATCTTCTCATCCCAACTGCAATGACTTCTAATAAACATTGTGGTCAAGGCACCACTTGACCACAACGTTCATGGATTTTGGGCTCCTGGTCCTGTAGGTTGTACAAGTCCCTTCCACGATGAGCACATTCTTCCTGGTGTACATGCTCATGTTTTGTTATTGTTTTGCCCTTTTTCTCCAGACTGCAGGAGAATGTATTTTTCCTATATGTTCGTTCACAGGCAAACACACATATACAACATATACTCACGCACATGCGAAAGCAATGGTCAAATTGTAGATGACTGATGCCAGCTCATGCAGTTTTTGAAAAACAAGGGTTTCAAAGACTGAATCTCTGGCTGCCAGTTCAGTGCTCTCTCCACATTTCCTCTCTGCTGCAAGTACGTAGCCGCTCAATTTTATTGAATTTCCCATCCAAAAAAGCTTCTATCTCATGGCCGTATTTTGGCTACTTGTCACTTCCTGTCGTTGATGTGGTAACATGATTTATCTTCAATTAACTGTAAGTAATTGGAGAGGTTGGTTAAGGGCTGCCTTCAAAAGTACAGTTTTAATAAGGGTTTGCGTTGGGAGTTTAGGCAGCAAGACCTGCCCATGTGGTTTGTTTTCAGTGTAGGGGTTTCCACCAAGCCATGTAAATTCATCTGTTGCACCCGGGAAACAGCTTCATGGATTAGTCACTTGCCAAGACAGTAAGAAATGCAGCTAAGATTCCTAGAATGTACATCAGAGCCAGGTAGGTAAGGTAACCGGCCTGTACTCTAGTGCTCATGAAGCAGAGCCAGCATGTCTCCAGAGCAAGTTGGCTAGCTTGCTAGAGCAGACTAATTAGCCAGTTTGGAGCTCAGAAGGATATCCTGCCTGAAAGTTGAAAGTCACTTAAAAAGATGCCAGACATCAACCTCTGCCCTCCACAAGGCACACAGACATGTGCACATCACCGCCCACACACAAGTGTGCATGTATAACACACACACCAATCAGACTAAGAAAAAGATTCACAGGAAGGGTGTGTAGCAATGCTGAAACAACAAGATAAGGTTAAGCTGTCCTTTCCTTCGAGAGATGTAGAGAGCACAGCATGAATAGTGGCTGTGTGTAGATCATGTGATTGCTACCACGTAGATCCTGCCCCAAGACTACCTTAGAGATTGATTCACCAGAAACCTGGACATTGTCACTTAATGAGTGTCACTGTCACCTTCCAAGTCCCCTCATGTTCTGACTTCTAAGAAAGGGAGTACTCCCTGATTTTTTATTCTACTGAGCACAGAATTCCTTCGTGGAGCACCTCGGATATTTTCACAGGAGGGGGGAATAAAAAAAGAGAAAGAAAAAAAAAAATGAGAGCTCTGCTTGTAGGTGCAGGTGTGGGAAGAAATAAAGTTTCTTGAAAGGCAGAACTGAACTGGGTGGAGCCGAGATACCGGGACAAAATAATTTCAATGGGTTTTAAATGGTAATAACAAACGCTAGAAAGGGCTCCTCCCAAAGTGTTCTTTGGCTAATAACTCATTCCCACTCCTTCCCCTCTCCGGAGGCAAATGTTTAAATGGACTTTCTTTTTTTTGCAGCAGATCTTAGTGTAGCAGTTAATATGCAGACGAACTGACAGAGTCCCCTTGACACATGTGTCTGATTTCCATTTAGCAGAAATGGGAGCAAGGGAGGAAGGGAGAGAGGAGGAGGAAGCGTGGCCCCTAATTTTACTGTGAAGAGCACTTTCTGTTCTTTAAGATTCTTTCGGTAGTTTCTTATAAATCTCTCCCTGAGATAACAAACTTCAGAGCTTTTTTTTTTTTTTTTTAATTTGGCAAATGTCATTATTCTTTCCTAATTTTCATTTTTTTATTTGATGTTAGGAATATTATTAACAGTTGACATTTTATATTAGATAATATCTTAGTTAGTCCATTTAATCTGTTTCAAGATAAATGAAAAGCAAATAAGCAGTCAGCAATTGGGTTAGCTCTTTTTCCTTTATCTTATGTTTACGATAGTCTAGCAGTAATGTCTAGTCTCTGTGCCTTGTCTCTTAGAATTTTCTAGTGGATTACTCATTAATGAGCTATTCTGTCACTCTGTCTTAACCCTTTTCATCTCTCATTTATTAATTCTCCCAAGATTCCAAATCTTGTTCTTATGAGTTTCTATTTTATTTTCTGTCCTTTCTCCTACAATAAGGTTGAAAATTATATTCAGCGGGTTTCAAAGTGCCCTGCTCATTCCTAGCCAGCACTGAGCAGTGAGCTCTGATCGAGCTGGATTTCCCCAGTGCGGGAAGCAGCTGTAGGTTAGTAGCAAGGCCCCTGCCACCAGGAGAGGCTAATGAAGGAAATGGCTGGGTGCTGACATGGCATGCAAGGCTTCCCAGAGACCAAATGAAAAGGGTTCTGGAAAAAAATTCATGAGCAGTCCCTGTGCAGACTGCAGGATGTCAGGTTTAAGAGATTTATATATTTTGCTATGGTTTGGAATAGCCCATCTTACAAATATGTAAGTTTTTCTATGGAAGTGTGTGGGATATAGGGCATGCAGACACTGTAGAAGCTAAGTTCAGAGTGTTCTGGAATTATTTGGTCTCGCTCCCTCTCCCTTTTGTTCTCCTCACAGATTTTACACAATTTATGTTACAAAGTATTTCCAGCCATCCCAGAAAGGAATGGCCAGTGCTTTCTTATGGATGCCATTGCTCCCTTTAACTTCTGGGAGTACAAAGGCTTCTTTTGCTGTATTGCTTACAGTACTTAGGAATGAGTGGATATGACCAAGGTTGCAGTGTGTGGGTGTAACAACATAGCTTGTACATAGCCACAGACACCCTCGTTCCTCTCAGAGCCATCTGCATATTTCTGGAACAAAGCTATGTTTTTCTCTTTGTCAGATGACATAATATAGTGTGGAAATTGGTAATAATCACTGTATTCTGGTGTTTATTGGTTTCTTATTCTCTTCCTCATGGTATAAAGGGTTTTTTAAAAAAAGAAATATTTCAGAGAAAGATTCCCTGGCCACTTAGAAACTAAGTGCCACTTACGTAGTTTTATATGTTGTACTGGCTTAAAAGCAGGAAAGAATCTTGGGACTTGCCTAGTTACTGCTGTAACAGAGCTCTAGCTGGCACGTTCTCTTTTGTGAGACCTAAGTGTCTTCAGATAAACCCTGATCTGTGAGGTTGAAGCTAAGAGATGCTTTGGGTACTTGTCCCCACTTTCTCTTCTTGGGTTCTTAAGTCTCTCCAGTTACCAATGTGTCTTTATGCTGAATATCTCCCGGGATCTTGTGAGAAAGAGGGGAACCAGTAGGACCTGCTGCATACAGAGAGTCTATGGATTAAACTAGGCTGTCTGTGTAAAACTCTAAGCGTGATGACTGAAAAATAGTGATCTCGAGTATATATAGCCATTGCTGGTCTGATTATTAATGGCCACTTAAGACTAGAGACTCTCTCTGCTCTCTGTTCTTCCTGTTTTTCTTCAGTGAAACAAGAACAATCTGCCATTTCTTGGCTTGTGAATATCCTGTAGTGTGCATTTTCCTCTTCCTCTTCTTCTTCTTTTTCTTTTTCTTTTTCTCTTTTTTCTGCTGTCTCACAGTTTCTGCACCTGCAGATTCCTAGTTCTAGCATACTAGCCTGGTCTAGATGTCATGGTCTTCTACCCCATCAGAAAATGGGCACATGCGCTGAATTCAGTAGCTTCAGGCTGTCTTGTCTCCTGGTACAGTTCATGTAGTGTCCTGTCCAGAGATAAAACCTCATCTGTCTCTCTTCATCTAAATCTTACCCTCCTCTCTGGTACCTTTCGGGGAGTGCATTCCTCATCCTCCATCTGCTTTTCCTTTTAAACTTTCTTTTATTCCCCCCTTGCAGTTTTCTTTTTTTTTCATTTTTCCTCATTTATATATTTTATTCACTTTACATCCTTTTATTCCCTTTCAAACCAATTCATGTGTGTTTCTCTTTCCTCTCCCAAGCTCCTGACTTCTTCTTGACAAATAAACCTTCTTGATTATATGCTTGGCTTTGCTCCATCCAACTGTACTGAGCAAGTTCCCTTGGTCCCCATCTCATTCTAGGGGTTTAATTTGGGGACTGAAGTGCCATAAGGATGTCTGTGGTGGCGGCAGCATCATCTCACATCAGGGTCTTATGACCACAACACGGCACTGCTGGAATGGATATGGAAGCCAGGTGCCACTGATAGCATAAGTATTAGCTTGTGATCCCCAGTCAAGAGCTCTACAAGATCCTCAAGAGGAATGAAGCAAATCCATTTGCATACTCTATGTCTGGGCAGGAGGGCAGTTAAGTCATGGTGTACAGAATTTAATTTTCATCTCTCAAGAATAACCCACAGTGAAATTTGTAATTTGCAATACTGTGAATTTTGTCAACATGGAGGGAACCAAAGTACTGTTTACCCAGTGCGCTCTGCCTAATCACACCCTGGCTGTCTTTTTGATTGCTGATTCATTCCACCCAGACTTACAAAGACAGAAATGGATTCCAGAGAAAGCATTTGTCGAGATGAGCTCTGAAGCCAACACAAGTTGAAATGATAAGCAATCATATCTGGGCTGAGAACCAGAGCACTCTACTTCCAGGGAAAGCAGGTTTGTAGGTTTGGAGTGGGCTGTGTTCTCAGGCCATAAGTGAAACATGGAGTGAAATTCACTTTCCTCATTGACCTAAACACGTAAGATGATTTTTTACAATGTATCTTTTACTGGGCAACAGTAAAACTCTAGTCTTTCTTACCAAAAATTCTACCAATTAGAGAATTCTGTTAACAAGAAATTTCCATTACTGATGTTTTCTTAATACAACTCTGTATGATATATATGTGTAACTATGCATAGTCACGTCATATAATTATCCATTATAGATATACTGTGTCACATAATTATATGCCATTTATAACACATAGTACAAGTGTAAGATAACTCCTGGTGATTTGCCAACAGTACAAATTATGTAATATATATTACATTATTATATATATATTATATCTATTAATTATAGAATATATAGAAAGAACTCTTGGTTCACTTAAATTAGTGAATGCATCTTTCACAGTTTCAGAACTCATTCATCACTTCATTATTCATCATTCATCATATCAAAGAAAATGCTGTGTGTGACAGAGCCTGGCATACAAAATTGTAGCCAATGACTACCAACTTAAGAACATTTTAATATATATATGTATATATATATGTGTGTGTGTGTGTGTGTGTGTGTGTGTGTCACACATATTGTATGTATTATACACTATGATATATAATGGATATTATATATTACATATATCATACTATGCTACATTGCTTACATTATATTACTATCATATATAATATAATATAGTATAGATTATATATTTGATATATATGATATATGATACACATACAAACACACACATATATACATATATATATTGCTTAACTTGGTAGTCATTGGCTATAATTTTGTATGTGTGTGTGTGTGTTTGTATAAAATGTTCAGATAAGATCAAGCTTGGTTTTTCTTTCTTTTTGTTGAACTCCATATGTTAAATAGTATGTGATTCAACACATTAATTGTCTTCATTTCCCTCTGTTATTTTTAGTTGCCTCAGCATGTCATGTCTTCTTTCTTGTTGTGAAGAGTGTCTCTACTTATCTTGGGGAACTGCCCATCACCCATGACAAACACAAAATGATATATGGTTACAGAGAATTTATTTAATCAGCTTGCTTTCAGGGATACTTCACTGACTTTTCCTTTTGGGTGATTTTTTTAAAGCATTTTTTAAAATTTAGTTATTCACTTTACATCCCAATCATTGTAGCCTACTCCTTCCTCTCCTCCTGGTCCCTTCCCTGCTTTCCTCCCTCCTCCTCTTAGCCCCCCCACTGCTACCCCTCAGAATCTGGGAAAGTTGGTCTTCTTGTGGAGCTCTTGTCCTACCTTGTCTTCTACCCATGTCTCTACCACACTCCCCAAGGTTTTGCTCCACCCAAGGTTTGGCTGTGAGGCTCAGCTTCTGTTTAGATCCACTGCTGGGTGGAGCCTCTCAGAGGGTAGCTATGCTGGGCTCCAAGTGATTTCCTTTAGCCTGCTCTCTGATCCATTCTCTCTCCTACAAATCAATTAACCTGAAGCCATTAGGGCCATATTTTTCTCAAATTCACAGCCTAGTTGTTTTCTTTCCTCACTCCCTGCCTTCCTGTCGTCCTTCTGCTGATGCTGTTTCCTGAATTCACCGTTTCCACTGAGTTTGGACCTGCAAGGTCCCTGTGACTTACACACTCCTCATCTGAAGAGCAAAGAGCAAACGGGAGTTAACTGAAGCATTCAGCCTGTTAAGCAGGAACATGTCTTATTGAGATTGTTTCTGTACCTTTCAGATTGGAGGATCTATGAGAGCCTTCCTTTCTCCCCAAGCTGAAGTACTCAGTAACCAGGCAAGCCTACAGGGTCTCATTAGACCAGTGTCAGGTAGAACCTAAGGCCACAGACTGAACAAAGGGCCGTATGTTGGAATGAGGTGGCAGCATCATTAATTCATGAGAAAACCTTGAAGTTTTAACATTTACTCTCTCTACAGCAAGTGTTATATTCCAGAGGCCTTTCAAAGGGTTACCTGGAGCATTTTGTAAGGGCAAATTATGACACTCATTGGGTTTCCCTACTTAGTTCCAAGAGTGATTCTTCTTCAGATAAAATTTTTAAAAAAATTATATAAGTGCTTTGCAACCCAGGCAGCTTAAAAACTCTATAGGTCCTCTTCAAAGTCAAGTGATGTGCCACAAATGCCTTTTTCAGGAACATCCATGACTGAGGAGTCATTAAAACTGCTCCTCATATATGCTTCACAGAGGTTTCCCATCCCCATCACCATGAGATAATGATTGATTGTAGGATTAATGTCAATATGGTCCCAGCTATACTTTTTCCGATTCATCTTCAAATTAACCAACTTATCTCAGTTTTCCTAATGTGAAGTATTTGTCTTTCCCAGTCTTTATTCCTTTTACTTGCATATTTTCTATATGGTTTATTATATAATATCTTGGAAAACAGCAATGCAAATGAATAATTGCCTTATTTCTTTGATGCAGGAGACATATTCCCACTTATACCTGTCCAATTACAGTCTATTGATTCTTTCTAGGATTAGCTTGAAGAAGGTTGGGATGGATCTTGGTGTCTCAGGAAAATAAGTGGACACTTTTCAGTATCTACTCCCACTAAACCAAAGTGCTCCATATCTGTTATATAATATCACTTTACAATAACACTGTACAATATGGAGTGTTTATCCTATAGTGTAAGTATGCAATACCACTGTGCAATATTGTATAATTACTATACAACTATTCAACGCCACTGTGCAATATTGTATACCTTTCAGACAGTATGATCTTTGAGTTTTTGAAATGAATGTTTATTTGATCTCATCTTTCAGTAAACATTTGTGTTTGTAGTTTTTCTTCTTGTGCTAACAAAATTCTTTCTAATAGTAACTTATAAAGAATGGGTTTGTTTAGTCTCAGGGTACAGTCATCATGAGGTGGGGAAGGTGTGACTGCAGAAGCTTGAGGAGACATCTTATTACATTACATCAACAGTCATGGAGCAGAGAGGGGCTAGTGTCTGTTCTCAACCACCTTCCTTCTTGTCGTGTAGTCTGGGACCCAAGCCCATGGAATGGTGTTGCCCACATTTAATACAGGTCCTTCTACCTTAATTAGTGTAAGTAGAGAATCATCCAAGGCTTGTCTCTAAAGTAGGCTTAGATTCTGCAAAGTTGATAATTATTACAAAGCATTGTCACACAATCTCAGCATGTAAATCCGATACTGTGTATTTAGCTGGGAATCTGCCACTTTTCTCTGTAATGTGGGCTGAGTTCTGTGTCTCTGTGCTATATTTTCTCATGTGTAAGATGAAGACTGAAGATAATAGATACCATCAGTTCCAGCCCCCTTCAGTCACGTTAAGTATTAATTAATGAAATATGTCACACAGGGTGGGCTTAGTAAGTGCTTGGTTAATTTTAGCTGTTAAATTTAGCTATTTATTTGCTATACAAAAAGAAATGTATGTGAGTTTCCACTGTAGTCTCAAACATCATGGCAATCTACTGTTAAGTAACTTGCTGATTCTAGGCTGCGGTGATTAATAAAACTGAACTTGTATGCTCAGGAAGGAAGTGCTTGATTCAGGGGAGAGCTATACAGTTGTGCATATTAACTACAACATGGCTAGAGAGAGTAATAATAACCGCTAACATTTATTGAATCTTTAAGATTGTACAGGGTATTTTTTATATATTATTTTATTTAATGTTTTCAAAACCTTATGAAATAGAGACCATCATATTATGCATTGTTTAGTTAAAGCAGCTGAATCTTATTAACAGTACACAACTTGGGAGCTGTCAGATTGCAGAAACAGCTTTTCTCATCTCCACTGAGTGCTGAAATGAGATATGCATTCTCTGTTAAGGGTGCCCGCAAGTAGCAATGTCAGCTCTGTCTTCTGACAACCTGTGAAGAGGAGGTTTTATACATATGAAAACGTCAGTGTAAAAGTTAAGAGGTAAAGGAAATCATCCTCCAAAATGTCATGAGTCCTAGAGCACAGCAGCCACACAGGGTAGAAGTTGGAAAATTATGATAGAGGAAGGAAGTCCTCTAGAAATGACTTGGTATCCAGTGTTAAGCAACTTGGACTCTAGCAAAGTATTCAAGGGAGGTGGTCCATGATCAAAACCAAGTTTTGTCAATGATATCTCAGAAATGCAATAATATACTCTGATGTATAAACGCAGCTTGCAGAGAGTATGGAGACAGCATTCATCTCCATAATTATATGACAACTGTATGACTCCCTCTTGTTGATTTTGTAAGAACCATGCCCACATTAACTTTGCTCAGCATTTCAATTTAGAAGATAACATGATACCAGTACCCTATAAATCTACTTTGATCAAAGTTTTGGATGAGTAATATCATGGAAGTTGGGACAATTGACAAAGTAAGGATAAGAAATCTTTGGTCTGCCTATGGGATACATCTGAGTCTGTACGTAGAATCCCTAGTAAGAGGAACAGGGGTTATCTCTGACATGAACTCAGTGGCCAGCTCTTTGATCACCTCCCCATGGTGAGGTGGCCAAACTAGGTCACATAGAAAGAGGATCCAGACAGTCTTGATGAGACCTGATAGGCTAGGGTCAGAGAGAAGGGGAGGAGGACCTCCCCTATCAGTGGACTAGGGAGGAGCATGAGGGGAACGGAGAGGGAGGGTGGGACCAGGAGGAGATGAGGGAGGGTGCTACAACTAGGATATAAAGTGAATAAGTTGTAATAAATAATAATAATAAAGAAAAAAATTTAAAAAGAAATCTTTGGGCTGAATCAAGGATAATTTTGATGAAGGAATCTGGCCCATAAGAAAAACTGTAAATTTCTCAAAATGTTATAGTAAAAGAGGTGGCTGGATTTAAAAGGAAGATTAAAGGCTAACATATCAACATATAGACACATTGACTATGAGAGCTTATAGTTGTGTATCGATAACCCTGCTAGACATATTAAAAGAGGGATGGTGGTTCTGAGCAAGTGACAGCTGGCTGGCAGCTCCCTATTCCTCATCAAGCTCCTGAGGCATGCATAGGAAGAGTACCATTGTCTTTTAATAGATTCCTGTGCTAGTAAAGCTAATTGTAATAGACTAAATTGTCAGTAAGGATGGCTTTTAACAAGAAACTTCTACCTAGTAGATCACTTTAGACCATCCCCTAGACCTGGAGCTAAGTATGAGTTAACCAAGAAAGACTATGGCTATGTCTTGATGGCAGCAACAGAAATAACTCCACCCTATGGCAAATCTCTGGGCTGATCATGTAAGTGGGAGAACAGTACGGGCTGAGTATAATTACAGCACTTAAGCAACCTGCAAGGTTGGAAGTAACAGCAGCAACCAATGGCTAATGGTCAGTAGACAGTCATCTAACACCGTTCAGGGCAGAGATGTATAGCGGGACCTTTAAACACATCTAAGTGGGTAGGTAGCAGATAAATGGTGTGTGGTCATTCCCCTGTTTGGGACAGGAGGTAATGTGTAAAGAGTAGTTGTACTTCCAGCTTGTGATAGCAAACAACAACAACAAAAAACCCCAACCACTATTAATAATGATTACATCAGATTTTGTCCAGTTTCTTCCATGTTTCCCTGGCTGGGGGTTGGGGGGGGGGAGATTTTGATAGCTTTTTCCTCTCTTGCAAATGCCTCCTCCTCTCAAAAGTTACCCTGATTTTTATTATTAATCCCTTCTCCTCAGTTTTTCACTCTTGTATTATAATTCCTAACAAAGCCTGTGCTGCTTTGCATGTCCCCACGAGAAACTGCATTTTTCATTTCCTTTGACACCAGACAGCAAAACTATCTCAGGTTTTGGCCTTTTGTGACTACAGAGCACCCAGCACCTTAGGGCCCTGGGGTGTGCCCATTCAAAAGCCCTGCACCTTTTAGACGTTAATAGGAAAAATGGTAGGAGAGCGAGGTGTATCGGGTGGCCATGCGTTGCTGCGTGTAGGCACGTGAGGAGGGATCGTGAATTGAGAAAGCGGGTCTGTTGGGACGGTGTCCGGTAGCCGCCACGAGGAGCACTGTGAGTTCAGGGGTTTTGATGAACGCAGCTCTTGCATGCACTGTAGGATGTTTGGAACCGTGCACCGTTACCAAAGGTGTGCTGGGAGCATCTCCCTACCTCATACCTCCGCTGCGACGGCCACAGGAACTTCTCCACCAAATTCAGAATTACCAAAGGGCTGTTCCCGCGAAGAGAATAATTATTGGTATATAGCACAACATGCAAGTACAAAGAAAAGCTGAGCGGACTTTTTTTTTTTAATTTTTGAATTTTTTTTTCTTTTTAACAATTTATTCATTATATATCTATATTGAAGCCTCCTCCCTCAACTTCTCCCAGTAACATCCTTCCTCCCTCTTCACCTCTATCCCCTTCCCCTAGTCCACTGAAAGGGGGAGTTCTCCACTATTGCCATCTGCCCATAGCTTATCAAGTCTCATCAGGACTGCCTGAATCCTCTTTCTCTGTGGCCTGGCAAGGCTGCATCGCCAGGGGCAGGTGATCAAAGAACAGGCAATCGAGTTCAGGACAGAGGCTGCCCCTGCTCTCCTTACTCGGGAACCCACATGGAGACTGAGCTGCCAATCGGCTACATCTGAGCAGAGGTCAGATAGTCCCTCATTGGTGCATCAGTCAGAGGGGACATTTTAAAAGAGCATGTATGTCATGACCAAAGAGGATGAGCAGGCTTATCCTGGGCCTAGCAGAAAATTCCTGAGAGACTAAAGTGATGCCAAGCGTTTGACTAAAATCACTTGGCATTTGTGGCTTGTAAAGGCTCAGGCTTGCCCACAGGAAACAGGTTTTTTTTTTTTTTTCTCTCTCTCTCTAGGAAAGAAAAGATGAAAGCTCGAACAGAGGGCACTTCAGGAGAATAGGAAGGGAGTTGAGAGCGGTCTAAGTGGTTGAACTAACAGAACTTGTAACCGAAGAGGGATGGTGTCAGCAGAGATGAGATGAAAAGCACCCTTTCAAGTTACCGAGGATTAAGGGACTGCCGACCCAGAGACCACTCCATGGAAGCTAGACAGTTAATTCACAGAGGAGGATGCTAATCAAATGAGCAAGTGTGAAGCGAAAATGCCAGCCTTGGTGAAGAAGAGCTGCCAAAGCCGGCAAAGGGAAATGGAGAAAAATGTGAGCGGCATCTGAGAACTGCTCCAGAAAGTGGAGTCTAACTGCATTAAAGGATTCAGACAGAGGGAAACAGATGGTCTCTGTGATGTCCTCCACAGCTTGACAAGCTGGATAAATAATTGTTGCCAGGGAAGAAATAATAAAAGCAGGATTTTGCCAGCGTGAGCGGCTGCCACGGCCTTTGGTTCAGGGCATGCTTCTGGAGGCGAGAAAAAAAAAAAGAAAATAAATATGGAGTGATGGAGGGAAATCAATTAGCCCCTCACAGATGGGCCTTCAGCATCCCAGAGATGGTTGCTGCTGTTAATATGAGAAGTTAAGTTAGATGGGAAAAGAAATAACATGGGAAAGCCTGTGTGAGGGGTTTTGTGAGATGCTCTCACAGCAGCAGGAAAGTCCAAAAAGACCAAGGCACAGCTGTGCAGGGTGGCACAGAGACCAAGGCAGCGAACCCTGTGCCAAGAGCTGAAGCCCAAACTGAGGGTGTGGAAGGTAAGGTTTACAGAAATAGGTTGATACAGGGCTCTCTCTCTCTCTCCAAATTCCACCGAGAAGATATTAGGCAAAATGTACTTTGTGGTGTTGGTGAGAAGAAGAGATGGAAATATGGGCCAAAGATGGGCTGTTTGCTTTGTTTTTCTAATTAAATACATTTACAAGGCGAAGGCTCTAGCTCAGTGGTAGAGCACTTCTCTAGCAAAGGGAGACCTGTGTCCATTGCCAGCACACACACACAGACACACACACACACACACACATACATACACGTGCAAGCACCAACACTGGGGTAACACATACATCCATATATGTATTTATGCTTATGTATAATTTTGAATAAAAGGCACATTTTAATAATTTAAATAAATATTCACACTTGCTAGTCAGAAGACAAAACTACAGAATAGTTAGGAATAAATAGCTCCATGTAAAGTATTGCACAGGGAATTTATGTTAAACTCTGCCTTCAGATAATGCTCAATGAGTTGAGTTGGAGGACAAGACCAAAGAAGGAGGTTAGAGAAGGATTTGGAGAAAGATGAATAGGAAAAGAAAACCAGAAAGAAAATCAATGTTGTAAGCAAGTTGGTATATTTTCTCCCCTATGAAAGAATTTATCAAAACCAAATATAAGGTTGTAATTTGAAATTTTGTAAAGAATCCTTTTGCCGCAATTGAAATGTGATTCACATTTTCTGGGTTTCTGAAGATGAGTTTAACTTGTTTCATCTTTTCTGAGTTTTACATTAGTAATGAATCTAAACAGTGCTGATGTGACACTTCCAGCATGGTTAAGAAATAAAGTACTTACATTGCAAACCACTTGCTTTACATGGTTTTTACTCTGTTCTGACAACTGTCATGTGAAGTGGATTGGGGGAACTATTGTCTGCTCTCATTCAATAGTCACAGAATTAGAGACTAAGTAAGTCACTGTGTCTTCAGGGTTAGTTACATGAGGGTTGGGCTTAAGTCAGGCATTGTGATTCTCAACTTCATGTTCCTGCCACTACTCAGTGATGTTTGTTGAAAGGCAAAGCTTTATACAGAAACACAAACCCAGGGCAAAGCCACTGTGAGAACTCTGAGCCTACTGCTACCCTATCTATTGATAAGAACTCATTTTCCTTTCAGGCAGCTCATTCCCAATAAAGCAATCCCCGTGCCCCATAGACTTGAGATTAACACCCTCAGTTCTTCTAGAAAGTTCTCTGTGATAAAGTTTATCTTTAAACTACAAGACTCCTAACTCATTATACCATGTTGGGTAATACATTAAAAATATTGTTATTGTTGTTTTAGATATAATGAAATATCATGAAATACTTTCATGTAGCACGAAATTATTCTTCAAGTATTAGTCGGACAAGCCAAAACTGTTATTTTGTAGGCAGAGGGTGAAATATAACAATTTCATATAGTCTGGCTTAATCCTATTCATTTTGTTGTGGAAATTGTTTTCCTCCAGTTTCTTCCATTTCTTTCACTCATCAATCTATGCTAGCCAATGATAATTGTTTGTCTCTGCTCCAGAAGAAAAAGGTGAACACAGAAAGCAAAGAGAAAACAATCTTTTTTTTTTTTTTCCTTTTATGACCCAACAAATTGAAAAGAGAAGAAACTTAAGAAACAGAAAAATGTTCTAGCAAAAAACATTTGGAATAAGAGCAAACCCTTTCCCCTTGCTTGGCTAAGAGAAAAACAAACAGACAAAACATCCATCATAACAAGAAAATGCTGGCAGAGGGACCAGAGTTGATTGGATGGGGAATTCTCTGGGTAGGATTGTGGACCTGAAGGAACCCAAGTTATTGGAAATGCGGACCACCCAGGCTCCTCTCCAGAATTATGTTGCCATTAGTGCATAAATGTGCCACAAAGAAGCTGAGGCAGCCACTAATCAACTGAGATGATGAACATCCAATACTCCATGTCTCAGATTCACACTCTTATCTCTTGGAGAGACCAGCATGTGGCTGCTTGATCAGGGGAGTGGTGTTGCCTGGCTGTTCTTGGGGAGATGTAGACAGATGACTATTTACCTCTTACAGGGCACTAGTGACAGACCAATGAAATGGTTCTACTCAATCTAGCTTGGGACACCACTGAGTTTACTGGGCTTAGTTACAGTAGTATGAGTAAATCAAAGACAGCTGCACCCCTGGAAAGCCTTTTCTCACCATGGGTGGTGACTCCTGAAAACTACGCATCTGAGCTCCCTGTGCCACTTGCAGAAGTTTCCTCTTCTCCAGCAAACTTTTACTGCTAACATAACCTTTGAGAGGAGCCTCATGGGTACTTTCAAAGCTTCCAGATCTTCCTAACTTTTGTTAGCTTTCTGAGTTTTATGACCTTCCCTTCTCTTTCTGGAAGGGAATACTTCAGTTTGGGGGAAACACCTACACAAGTGACTATACTTTACACCCTGGAAGCTTACCTAGCTGGGACTACTTTCTTCCGTAGAGGAAGTATATTTGCATCTAGAAGAACCCCAAACCAAGTACCGTGGACTGAATATTCTTGCAATGTCTGCTTGCTTAATTTATCCAAGGCCAAAGTGTCTTTAAGAGACAATATTTCTCTTTTGTGCTTCTATATTAGTTTACAAGCCCATCATTTTTTACCTGAATCTTTCTGCCAGATTTTTCAAATAAGTCAAATAGACAGAAAAGTAATTTTGTAAAAGCTTTTCCAAGGAGTTTTCTTTAAAGTCCCTACCTATTGGAGTATATGACCATTTTTCCTCATCCCAGTGTTGACTTCAGATAAAAAGAAGACACTTAACAACAGCTAAAATTAGGTGCTTCAGGAAAACTAATCTGATGTTGAAGTCCTGGATGGAGAATGAGGGTCCAGGAAGCTTTTGCTCCAGTCAGGATGTTGTTGCATGAAGAAAAAAATTTAAGTGTCAATTTTATTCATTGACTTACTGTGACACCTAGGCTAGTCTCTACAACAAATAAATCATTTGTTCATACATTTCTTATTCTTTGAAGCCCTCAAAAATATTGGAAGATTTATGAGACACATTTAAAGCTCTAAGATAGATTGCTGAAAGGAAAGATCAATTTCATGGAGAGTGTCCCCTTGTCACTAACAGTCTCCTTCCTCTTTACACTCTTCTCATGTAGCATCTCAGCATCTATGAAATGAAGCATTAGATTCTGTGAAGACTTGTTTCACAGATGTTTGTTGATAAAACAAAAATTTACTTTCAGTAGAAGTAAGAAGTAAGTAAGTAAAGGGCTGTGTAACACCACCATCGTTCTCAAGGGTTTTGGCTGTAGACTCTGTGGTTCAGAGACTGCTCAAGCACTACGTGGTCCCTGCCTATGAACCAGTAGGCTGTGAAAAAAAAAAACAACTTAACAAAATGTTTGCATGTTGTTTATCTTGACTTTTTCTTCTTTTTTGTCTATTGCTCATACCAGAAATTAAATTCTACCCTGTTTCCATCCACCTACAAATTACACATCTGCATGGGTTACTTTTTGAATAATATAGCCAAATACCTGACAAGAAGCTACTTAAGAAAGGAAGGAAGGGTTTATTTTGAATTGTGTTTGAAGGATATGCCATCCATAACAGTGGAACTGTATGGCAACAGAAGGTGGATCATCATCTTGCATCCTCAGTGAGAAGACAGAATGGACAAAAAGTGATGTTGAGCTACCAAACCTCAAAGCTTATTCCTAGTGACTCAATTCCTTCAGCAAAACTCCATCTTTTAAAGCTTATACAGCCTTCCAAAGCAGCATCACTGGCCCGGGACAGGTGATGAAACATATGAGCCTATTGGGGGAATAGTTCACATTCAAACTGTAATAGCATCAAATAGCCCAGTTTCAATAGCCCTGTGCCTCTCAAAGTTTGGAGACTCCAAATCCCTTGATAGATTCATCAACATAGGTTACCAGTCCTGCCTCAGCCTCAGTTTTTGAAATAAGACCACAGAATTGGCACTGTAGAATTTGTATTGTGACCAGTGTCCAACCAATCCTGCCTACATAAGCTCTTCACTGTGATAGAGCCCTTACCATCTTTCTCATTTTTGGACCAGTTACTGTCTCTGTACAATGGTAATGCCAGATTTTACCTAACTATTTTCCTAGGGAAATCCTTTGTTCCTCTCCTGCGCTTTCCCTGTGGTTTACTCTGGCTCTTGTATGTTTGGTTTCTTTCTCAGATTTCCTTTATAGCTCCCATAAAGCACAGTCTCCAGGAATTATGAGACCAATGCTGGATGAGGAATATATTTATTGACATCTTGAACATCTAAAATTATCTTTGTTCCATTCTGATGTTTAATTTTTGGCTTTGCATCAAATAAGATTTCTGAAAATAACTCCTCTTCACATTTTTGAAGGCACTTCTTTGTTGCCTATGGCTACCAGTCTTCTTCGGATAAAATCATTTGACTAACCTTTTAGCTCTACCAGGAAGTTAATTAAGATGGTCTTTGTGTTCTGAAATTTCGGTCGTACTTTAGTGTGATCATTTTTAAATTAATTTTATATGCATGTAACTTGTATAGCTTTCTTATTATAGCCCATGCCATCTGCTTAGGGATCACCACCCGCAATGGGCAGACCTCCACATCAGTCAGCAATCAAGAAAATCCCCTACAGACATGCCCACATGCCAAATCTGATCTAGACAACTCCTCAATTGAGCCTTTACCTTCAACATCTCTAGAGTGTGTCAAGTTGACAATTTAAACTATCTGAAAGAGTGACCTATTTTAGAAATTATTGTAGAAGTTATAAAAAACTATTATATGTAGAAATATATTGTAGAACTTATAAAAATATTTTTTCTGTTCTCTCTTGGAGTGCTTTATAAATTTCCATATGCATGCTTATGAAGATACATATTATACATATGTATATACACACACATCCACAAACACACACATACATGCATATATATGTATGTATGTATGTATAAATGTATAAAACTCTACAAAGCTTCCTAACACACACTAAAGAAGAGGAAAGAAGTAAAAATCAATTAAGTTTGCAACTGGATGAACATTTTGCATACAGATACTCACATATTTCACCTAATTCATATGTATAAACCTCCTCTTTGGATCTTTGTAATGTTTTGAAGTTGACATTTTGTTGTTGTTGTTGTTGAAAAGTTTTCTTTTTCATCATAGCTATATTTTGTTTAGCAATCAAATTTTACTAGACTTTTTGACTGGGGTTGGAGAAGCATTAGTTTTCTGTTTTTCTGTAGCAAATCGCTTAAAAATTGTTGGCTTAAAACAAAGGCCCAGAGTTTTAGTCCCTTGTAGTTCTGTATGTAATCAGGGTGGCAGCAGCCGCAGACTCTCAGAAGACTTGAGGAGTCTCTCTCTTACAGCTTCCACCTTCCAGTAGCTGCAGACATTCTTTGGTTTGTGTCCACATTAGTAAATCGCTATCTCTGTGGTCATATGACTGTCTCCTTTTCTTTTTAAATAATGTGTTTTATTTATTCTTTGAGAATTTGATCATATTCATTCCCCCATTTCTTTCTCATCGAACTTTCTCCAAACTCTCCAACATTTTTTTCTCTAAGCTTTTTTTTTTTTTTTTTTTTTTTTTTTTTTTTTTTTTTTGGCCAGTTACTACTACACATATGCTCATTGCGTGAGAGCATCCCCTGCAGCATTGGAAGCCTATCAGTGACCAGACCCTCAAAACACGACTCTCCTCCTTCATTAGCCATTAACTGCCAACAGCTCCTAGGAGTGAGAGCTATGAGCCCTTCTTTCATCCATACTGGAGCTTTAGGCGCTTCTTCACAATCTATGCCATCCAGTTTACTCTCTGTCTCTCCATTCCCTCTTTCTCTAAAAAATTACTGCTTTTAAGGTACATTAAAACAGATGACTCTTTTCAATGTCTCAAATGAAATTAGTCGCATCTTTTTCAATTTATGTAAGTTGCTGTTTTCTTAAAGAGAGAAGAGCAGGCCAATCAGTTCATGTCAGAGACAGTCCCTGTTCCCATCACTAGAGAACCCACTTGGACACTGATCTGCCATGGGCTACATCTGTGCAGGGGTTCTAGGTTATCTCCATGAATGGTCCTTGGTTGGAGTATCAGTCTCAGAAAAGACTCCTGTGCTCAGATTTTTGGTTCTGTTGCTCTCCTTGTGGAGCTCCTGTTCTCTACAGGTCTTACTGTCTCCCCCTTCTTTCATAAGATTCCCTGCACTCTACCAAAAGTTGGTCATAAGTCTCAGCATCTGCTTTGATACCCTGCAGGGTAGAGTCTTTCAGAGGCTCTCTGTGACAGGCTCTGTCCTGTTCCCTCTTTTCTCCCTCTTCTGATGTCCATTGTCTTTGCCTTTCTGAATGGGGTCTGAGCAACTTAGCCAGAGTCCTCCTTGATTAGTTTCAGATTTTAGTGTGTTTATCCTATATTATATATCTAATATCCACTTACAAGTGAGTATATACCCTGTGTGTCTTTCTGCTTCTGCAATACCTCACTTGGGATGATCTTTTCCAGTTCCTACCATTTGCCTGCAAATTTCATGATTTCTTTGTTTTTTTATTGCTGAGTAATATTCCACTGTGTAGATATACCACAATTTCTGTATTCATTCCTCAACTGAGGGGCATCTGGGCTGTTTCCAGCTTCTGGATATCACAAATAAAGTTTCTATGAACATGGTTGAGCAAATGTCCAATGGATTTTTATTACATTCAGTTTTAGAGTTTTTATTGTGAAGATATATCCAGTATATTTTCCTGTTGTGGCAAATGCTGTTTATGTGTATTTTCTATACTTTTAAGAAAAACCTTGTCTAAGATATATCTAATTTATTATTGTAGTAAATTTAATGATGTTTTATTTTGCTATTATAAAACATTCATCTTACTTATTTTTGTTTTAATTTTATATTCTCACTAGTTTTTGATTGCTTCATCTGCATATTATAAAAATATCTGTTAAAAATTCTCTTATTATCATTATGGATTAATGGTATACCCCTTCTTGTTATTTTCTCAAATTTTGTTCAGTGTGTTTTCAGTTATTTTGTTAAGTCTCCCCCAGTTCAACACTGGTATTCCTTTGTGCTGAGCTGGTAAGTTAATTGTTACAGTGTTCTTTATCACTAGTATTGGTGGGTTTTGTTTGTTTCACTAGCTCCTTTGACACTACTAGAAATATATCAGCTTCATATGTATTTTTTCAAGTCTATTTAAAAATTGTTTGCCTCCCTCAAAGAAGAATATATAGGGCTAAATACCAGTTACTGATTAACTTGCACTTACTTGTGCTCTTGTGACATTGTAAATGTTTCCATTACTGTGTTTTATGTTCCTTGCTTTCTACAAGTCTACCTTTGTTTCTCTATTTATATATTCCCACACACTCAATGATCTGAAAAGTTTACAATTTTAAAGTGCATTTTATTTAAATTTTAATTTTTTTTTCATTTTGGGTAAATAATCTGAATTTTCTGAATATATGAGTTTCCCTATCTCTAGAAATGAGTTGATAGCCATTTATTCTCAGTTACTGGTAAAAATACTGTGCTTAAAACATCAAGATGTTTAGCATATTGTCTGGGTCCTAGCAAACTCCCAACATTTAAAAGTAGATTGTGTTTATTATTGACTTTTGAAGCTTTCTGAAAATCCAGACATTGACAGACTTAAGGACCTTGAGAACTAGATTGCAAATTTCAACACCATGGGGCAGTTTACACTTCACAGAGAATTTAATTATGTGCCTTTAGTGGGACATCAGACAGTCAGCACTGTAGAAAATTGATTGATTAACTCAATCAAGATTAACCTCAGAGATGACTAACAAAAAAATACATTTGACAGCTTGTGGCTAAGGAAATCAGTCAGCCATGGGGAGAAGGAGGAGTCAGCTAGAGGGGTCTTTGCTCTCTGAATGATTGAATGATTAGTTCAGAAGGAGAGAAATGTTATGAAATAAGCCCAAGTAGCAAAGCCTTCCTCTCACTTATGAACTTTGAAAGTATCTCTTCAGAATATATTCAGAAAGATTTTTATATTAGTTTCTGAAGGTTGAAGGTATCTATTGACGCAATGAAGCATATTTTTAACATAGACTATCTACCACAGAATAAGCTGTGAGTTTATAGAGTGCTGAGGGGCCATTTTGAAGCACTAGCTCTAGCAGAGGCAGGCATTTATTTTACATAGCCCAATAATGGTGGTACAGACCCACAGTCCACACTTCTCAAGTGAGCCATCAGTGTGATTGCTGAGGCTATGACAAACACAAAGACACATAAAGACAACTGTCCATTATAGAAAATCTTGCTTGAGAAAATGAAAAAGAATTGCAATTCAAAATATGCATGCATGAAGTAGGTAGCTTCTGATATAGAGACCAGAACTGACAGTGCAGGGAGACAGTATAATACAAAGAAATCTGCACTGGTTAATTTGAATGAAAGTTTGTTGGTAAGAAAATCAATCGAGGGAACTGGCAAGCTCTGATTGGCCAGTGGCAGCAGGTCCAAAGTAAAGTCAGTCTTAAATGCTGTAGCCAAATGTACCTTCATTATTTGCTAGTTAAAAAAATAATTGAAAAAATATGGCAACCTATTTCACTGGATTGATTCTGTGAAATATTTCCTTGATGGGCATGAATTACCTGAGCACTTTTTTCCATGGCTCACCCAGGACTAAACTGATGCCATGGGCAAGAATGACATCAGTTTGTGTAAGCTTTCACAACGTGTAGAATATGCTTCACTCCTCCACACTTGATTGACTAATGGATTATGAGCAATCCAAACTAAACCAAATCTAGGAAGATAACAAATCTGTCTTCACTGTAGCAATCATGTGGGCATATGCACACAGTGCACACAGACATCCAGTTTCAGGGTCTTTCCACTTCTAGAGTCAGAGCAGGGGATTATCAGCCCTCCAGACAGCTTGCTGGGATCTCAGGTCATTCTAACAGCTGAACAGATAACATCCTGCCTCCACGGTGTTAGCCCGACCTAACAATTTGTGTCATCAGTCTATTATGCATGTGCCTTCCTCATTTTTATTTTAAAATAAAAGGCACATTTATTCAGCAACAACGATGAATTTTAGAATTGTAACAACACAGTGAAAAATAGCATGTTTCTCCTTGCGTTCAAATTCTTGGTATGTTACTTTTTGATATTCAAGGACAAAAAATATTCTCTGGAATTTTCAGAAATTTCAAAATTCTGAATATTCTTAGAATAGTTCTAATGATCTTCACACTCTATTATTTGAATAGCTAAACTTCCTGTTTGAAGAATGAAATACATTTCATTTAGTAATGCTTACAAAAATTATAGCCTACAGAAATATTCAAATAATGAAAAACATCATTTAAAATTCTTATCATCCTGTAAGGTCACAGCCCACCATGGGATCACATGTGAACACTGACCACTTAATGAGTTATATTTTGTTGAAAACATATTGGCAAGAAGGGTCATTTTAAAAGGGGAAATGCACATCAATGAATTCACACATGAAGTATTCTTTGTGTAAGTCCTTCGGATGATCTCTCAAGGAATAGTACATTTTAAATCAAAATAAGTCAACGGCATCTGAGGCAAATGGAGGGAGGGAACTGGGTGGGCTAGCAGTGGGGGTATGGAGGGTATATAGAGTCCGAAGAGGCCACCTCATGTAGCCAGGTGGGACTTCCAGTGGAGGGAGGGGGACACCAACCCATCCACAAAACTTTCAACCCAGTCGGCATGAGTCCCATGCTATTAGAGAGAGCCTACCCCTGACACTACTAATAATATTCTGCTATACTGACAGACAGGAGGTTAGAATAACTGTTATCTGAGAGGCTTTACCCAGCAGCTAATGAAAACAGATGCAGAGACCCACAGCCAAGCATTAGGCAGAGCTTGGGGAATCTTATTTCTTTTTAATTTATTTATCCACTTTATATCTCATTCAAAGACCCCTCCCTCCTCACCTTCTGATCCCACTCTCCCACCCTCTTCCCCTTTTCCCCCCTCCTTTCCTCAGAAAAGCAGTCCCCACACATTGCACCAACCCACCCTAGCAGATCAAGTCATGTTAGGACTAAGAGCATACTCTTCTACTGAGGCCAGACAAGGCAGCCCAGTTAGCAAGGGATCTGAAAGCAGGCAACAGAGCCCATGTTTTACACAGCCCGTGCTCCACTTGTTAGGGATCTCACATGAAGACCAAACTGCCCACCAGCTACACATGTGTAGGGAGCATAGGTATAGTCCATACCTGCTTTTTGGTTGGTGCTTCAGTCTCTGTAAGCCCTTGTATGCTTAGGTTACTTGACTCTGTTGATCTTCTTATGGAGTTCTTGTTCCATCCAGGTTGCTCTCTCCTTCCTCCCACTCTTCTACAACACTCCCCAAGCTCTGCCTAATGTTTGCCTGTGGGTCTCAGCATCCCTTCCAATCGCTGCTGGTGGTGTCTCTCAGAAGTAGGCTTGTGTGTGCAAGCAAAGCAGAGTATCATTAATCAGGACTTGGCACTCTCCCAGTCTGTGGATCTCAAGTTGGGCCAGTCATTGGTTGGCCATTCCATCACTTTCTGCTCTATCTTTATCTGTATCTCATAGGCAGGGTAAATTTGGGGTCAAGGGTTTTGTGGATGGGTTGGTGTCCTCCTCCCTCCACTGGAAGTTCTGCCTGGCTAGGAGATGACCACTTTCATCTCCATGTCCCCCACTGGTAGGAGTCTCAGTCACCCCCATATCCTCCCAGGAGCCTACAGTCACAGATCTCCAGATTGTCTCAGAGATGACCACCCGTTTGGTTTCCTTTTTCTCTCCCAGCCCTCTCACCTCCCACCCCAGGAGAATCTTGTAGAAGAAGGAGAGGAAGGATTGAAGGAGCCAGAAGTGGCAAAGACACCACAAGAAAGCCTACAGAATCTACTAACCTTGGCCCATAGGGGCTCATAGAGACTGAACCTCCAACTAATGAACATGCATGGGACAGATGCATGTTCCCTACACATATGTAACAGATGTGCAGCTTGGTCACCATGTGGCCTCCCTAACAATTGAAGCAGGAGCTATCTCTGGCTCTGTCACTGGCCTTTGGATCCCTTTCCCATAACTGGCCTTCTTATCTAGCCTCAGGAGGAAAAGATGTTCCTAGTTCTATTGCAACTTGATAAGTCAAGTGGGTTGATATCCATAGGAGGCCTTCACTTCACTGAGGAGAAAGGGAGGCAATTGGGGGAAGGGACAGGAGAGGAAGCTCATATCAAGATGTAAATAAATAAAGTAATAATAAAAAGGAGGAATGTCTCACATAGGTACATGTATTTGTACTCTTGGTCTCCAGTTTATGGTACTGTTTGAGGAGGTTTGGAACTTTTAAAAAGTACAGCCTTGCTGAAGGAAGTGTATCCATCACAGAGTTAGGAAGGATGAGCCTTAAGGGTGGGGTTAGCTTCACCCCATTTTCTGGCTCTCTCTCTGCTTCTTGTGTGTGGATGAAATGTGATCAGCCAGCTTTCTGCTCCTCCCACTATGTCATACAGTGACACCCTTCCTGCCAAGATGGACTTTGTCCCTCTGGAACCATACACCAAAATGAAACTTTTCTTCCTGAAGTTGCTTTTGGTCATGGTATTTCACCAAAGTAACAAATGCACCAAATAATAAAGAGATTTACTTCATTGTCCTGCATTACTAAAAGCAAACATCTGCCACTAAAAACCTTCCAGTCATGATTCTTGCAGGACATAAACAGCCAGCTAACCTCGTTCTGCAGAACACACATCACTGTGTATCTAGTGTTTGGGATAGAAGTGGCAGTGAGGAATGGAGGTGGCTTCTGTGAATTCCGTTGTGAATGACAACAAAATCAGATCATGAGAAACATTGCCATGGTGACAAGCTATTCAGTCCCTCCAGAACATACATAACCTATCCTTAGTCCTCATTTCTACTATGCCAGGGCACCATAGCTGAAGAGTCATTAACCTCTCAATGCTGCACACATGGGTAGGGTGTGTCCTAGGCAAGAACAGTCTTTTAGGTCCTTACTGATAGGAACTTTCCACACCACACTGGGAGACTGGAAAGAAGATGTATTTGGACATCTTAGATGAAAAGATCCCTCCATCTAATTGGAAATAACCATCTTAGGAAGGGTTTGGTGAAAGTATGATGTTTTCATTTTCACAGGGCACTCTGTCTTTTAGGTAAAATACTTAGCAATTGTTTTGTTATCTGCTCTGGGGAAAAATATCTTTGTCTAGTTGACTCTGATCAATGCATAGAGGAGTTCAGAGCTCTTTCTCAAAATGTAATGGTTTTGCTAGAATAACTGCACTAAACTGGTCTAGAATGAGAATGCCTCTGGAACTAATCACGTAGGTAAAATCATCACAGGGAACTTGAAAATACTCATTTTATTACTGTTATTCACAGCATTTGATGATTATAATAGAATAAGACCTGCTCCATTGCCTGAAGTACAGTAGATAACTCAAAGCTATTTGTTGAATAAACAAAGTGATTAACCACTTTAATGTGTGAGAACATGATTATAAACACAGAGGCTGGAGTAATATCCTGAGAAACCCAGAAAGTGAAAGAAAGGTTACATTTTATCTTAAAGTATCAAGTTGGTTGTTAACTTTCAGTTATTGGACCACATTTTTTTTCCCTTTTGGGCTTCAAAGTCCTTTCTTACTGTTTCCTGTAATTTTTTTAAACGTCTGAGTTATCTACAATGAGCTCACTTGTGCCCACTCTGGCCCTTCCTTCCCCCTCACCTTACCCCTGGACTCATATTAGGCTTATTCATTCTTCCCTAAATGCCACACACATTCCGTTGTGAATTGCAGCCCCCACCTGGAACAGAGGGATACCTGTGTTTAGAGCTGTGTCTGACTCAGGTGAGACATATCTTACTCAACTCTGCACTTATTTATTTATCTGAGGCTCAGTAAGTGTTTTAAATGTTTGTGCTGTTTTTTGTTTGTTTTTAATATCTCAGTAGAGGTGTGAACAAGAATTTGGATACAGCCAGAATTTATTCAGTGGAAATAATGATACTTTGATTGCTGCCAGTCTGAATTATTTAGTGACCTAGCAGTTGTCTCTGAAAGCCTGCCAGAATTTCAACCCTGCTGCCTAATGCCAGCATCCATGTTTTGGTGCCTTATCATATCAGAGGTTGGAGAAGTGGAGACAGTGGCAGAATTTCTTGAGGGCATCGTTCAGTTCAGCACTTGCAAGTGCCTCTGAAAACTAAACTCTGTCTCCAGGCTGCACATTTTACTGAACTATGAACATGAAAGCAAAGATTCCCACTATACTTCATCAGCTGGTCCTCCATAGCTGGGCCAACAGAGCAATGGCACATTATCCATTTTGAAATGAAACTCAAGTCCTTGTGTAGACTCAAACTTTGCTTCCAACCACATTTATGCAAGTAGTAGCAGTCTTTAAATATGTAATAAGCCAAAAGGCATAAAACCAAAGTATCCATGTCAGAGTGAAGCTCTCGTCTCGAAGTTGTAGGATCTCAAATTTTTACCTGTTTATTTTCCTCAGACTTTAAGTGTTGTGACAGAAATGAAACCAGAACTTCGCTGAAGGAAAGGCCTTTATTCTGAAGGTTACCTGTGCCATTCTGCATGGAAAGGCGCTTCCTGAGAAACCCCTTAAACACTTCCACTCTCCAGGCAGTGGTACTTCAATGTCTTTTAAAAAGCATGAAAAGCTTTCCCCTTGGTAGCCCCCCAGGTGACTTGCTGAACTGCACAGCATCTCTGCTGCGTCCATGTTTGATCTTGCGCACACTGAACTGCAGTCCTTGGGTCTTGGACTAAAGACAACTTCCAGCACTTACATAAAGGCTACTTTGAGCATTCTGCCAAGGACTTGGAAGACACTCTTTCAAAGAAACAAATACATTTGGTTTCCAGAGTTAGCAAGAGGCCAGGTCAAATTTCTTTCTTCATTTCTTTTCCTTTCTCATCATTTTCCCCTCCCTACCTCTTTCTTTGCTCTGTCACCGTCTGAGATGTGGCTAATTATACACAGGGCTCCAGGGAGCAGCACCCAAAATGACCTCTTCAGGTACAATGTGCAATAGGAAGAAAACTAGGCCATTGCTGTCCTCTAGAAATCCAGAAAAACAGAATAGCCTCGGTCTGCATGCTGAAGCCAACAAGCTTTTAAATGGGGCACAGGAGGGGAAATGCCATTCACAGGTTCACATTGGTAAAAATGTAATCTTTCCTCTTTGGCAGTAAAAAATAGATTTTACAGGTTTTATACATTGTCCCCTCCAAATGTCCCCAATGTGAAATCCCTGAATATCTATACAAAATGGGAAGGTCTGAGAGTCAGCCCAGAATTTCCCTTGGCCTTGAGTATAATCTGAGCCCTCTAGCCACAGTCTAGGATCAGATTTAACCCATGGGCCACAGTCGCCTAACCCTAAGCATGGAAAGTTTGTATCTGTATGAGTAAGAGAGAGCCCTTGTATGAGTCACTGCCAAAGGAATGAATATAAGCAAAGAATTCATCAGTGGCCTCTTCTCTACCTACTGGCATACTGAGATTCTTATTTGAAGTCATTCATTTCAAGTGTGATGTCATCACAATTTCTTCTGGTCACACACTGCATTACAAGGTGAATGAATTTTAAATTAGTAACTTTCAACACATTTAGTTTGAGCACCAAATGCTTTGCTATAAGCTCTGGAAATGTCTTTCATTATTCTTCATTCAGCAGTGAGTGCCAGATACTAGAAATTTGTTTTAAACTTTGCTGATAACCGTGTACTGGTGAATAGACATACAAGATGTGACTCATTAATTAATTATAAAAAACTAATAAAGGAAAACTAGATTAAACATGAAAGGGTGACAGAAAGGAGGATCAATGGAACCGCATAGAAGACACAGAAATAAACCAACACACCTATGAATACTCGATTTTTGACAAAGAAGCCAAAACCATTCAATGGAAAAAAGACAGCATCTTCAACAAATGGTGCTGGTCCAACTGGATGTCCACATGCAGAAAAATGAAAATAGATCTATATTTATCACCCTGCACAAAACTAAAGTCCAAGTGGATCAAAGACCTCAACATAAAAACAGATACTCTAAATCTGTTAGAAGAAAAAGTGGGGAACAGCCTAGAACTCATTGGCACAGGAGACAACTTCCTGAACAGAACACCAACAGCACAGGCTCTAAGAGCAACAATCAATAAATGGGACCTCATGAAACTGAAAAGCTTCTGTAAAGCAAAGGACACTGTCATCAAAACAAAATGCCTGCCTACAGATTGGGAAAGAATCTTCACTAACCCTTTATCTGACAGAGGACTAATATCGAGTATATACAAAGAACTAAAGAAGCTAAAAGCAGCAAACCAAGTAATCCACTTAAAAAATGGGGAACAGAGCTAAACAGAGAATTCTCGACAGAGGAATATCGAATGGCAGAGAAACACTTAAAGAAATGCTCATCCTCATTAGCCATCAGGGAAATGCAAATCAAAACGACCCTGAGATATCACCTTACACCCATCAGAATGGCCAAAATGAAAAACTCAAGGGACAACACATGCTGGAGAGGTTGTGGAGAAAGGGGAACCCTCCTCCACTGCTGGTGGGAATGTAAACTGGTACAACCACTCTGGAAATCTATCTGGCGCTTTCTCAGACAATTAGGAATAGTGCTTCCTCAGGACCCAGCTATACCACTGCTAGGTATATACCCAAAGTTTGCTCAAGTACACAAAAGGGATACTTGCTCAACCATGTTTATAGCAGCTTTATTTGTAATAGCCAGAACCTGGAAACAACCCAGATATCCATCAACGGAGGAATGGGTACAGAAATTGTGGTATTTTTACACAATGGAATACTACTCAGCAATCAAAAAGGAGGAAATCATGAAATTTGCAGGCAAATGGTGGGATCTAGAAAAGATCATCCTGAGTGAAATATCCCAGAAGGAGAAAGACAAACACGGTATATACTCACTTATATAGACCTATAAGATATGACAAACATAATGAAATCTATACACCTAAAAAAGATAATCAAGAGAGCAGACATGGGGTAAGATGATCAATCCTAGTTTAGAAAGACAGATGGGATGTGCATTGAACATTGACAGGAGTCTACTGAGCGCATTTGAAAAACTCTAACTAGCAGTGTTTTCAAAGCAAAGACTCATGACCAAACCTTCGGCAGAGTACAGGGAATCATAAGAAAGAAGGGGAGTTAGTCTGATGAGGAAAGGATAGGAGCTCCACAAGGACCAAAGATATCTGGGCACAGGGTCTTTTCTGAGACTGACATGCAACCAAGGACCATGTATGAATGTAACCTAGAACCTCTGCTCAGATGTAGCCTCTGGTAGCTCAGTAACCAATTGGTTTCCCATAGTGAGGGGAACAAGGACTATTTCTAACAGGAGCTCAATGACTGGCTCTTTGGCCTCCCCACACCCCAAGGGAGGAGCAGTCCCGTTAGGCCACAGAGGAGAGCTTTGCAGCCAGTCCTGAAGATACCTGATAAAACAGGATCAGATGAATGGGGAGGAGGTCCCCCCTATCAGTGGACTTGGCAAGGGGCACAGTGGAGATGAGGGAGGGAGGGAGGGACTGGGAGGGAATGAGGGAGCGGGATACGGCTGGGATACAGAGTTAATAAAATGTAACTGATAAGAAAAAAAATAAAATTCAAAAAAAAACATGAAAGGGTGTATAGAGGGGAACACTAAATGAGGGCGTTGAGTAATAAACCTTTTCAAGCAGCCATCCACAATATGATAGACATTAGCTATGCCAAACTCCAAGGAGATTTTCTAGGTAAATCTGAGAAAACAAGGAAGCTCGAAGGCTTTAGTGAGTTCCCATTTGGTGCATTTGAGAAGAGGCTAGGACAGAACAAGAGTGTGGGGGTGGGGAGTGGGGAGGTAAGCCCTAGGTGATAAGTTTTAATGGTAAGTCAAAGACCCAGTCCTGTAGGGCTTTCAAGGCTATGGTTCAGAGAATTCACATTTTTTTAAATTTATTTATAGCATAATGAAAAGCCTAAGTGAATACTTTCAATAAATTTAACTTAAGGCTGTGATGTTGGGAGTGCAACTTGATAAGGGGGTGTTTTGGAAGTAGTTGAAATGGAGAATAAGTGATGAATAGGATCAAGATACATTGTTTGGCCAGGTGGTGGTGATATACACCTCTAATCCCAGCACCTGGGAGACAGAGTCAAGTGGATCTCTGAGCGTGAGGCCAGCATGATCTGCAGAATGAGTTCCAGAATTGCCAGGGCTACATACACAAAGAACCCCTGTCTCAAAAAGCCAAAAAAAAAAAAAAAAAAAGATACATGTATACATATATGAATTTTTGCATAATAAAAATGGGGGTTTGGTATCAGACACTAGTGGGTACTGCTTTTGCAGTGGTCTCCAGTTCACTTACCAGCACCCATGTAAGACATTCCATAATGCCCCGGAGCTCAGTTTCAGGGGGATCCAAAGGTATAAACAGAGCTACACACAGACAAACACACAAACATACACATCACTTAAAATGATTAAATATGGGCGCTCAGCTCCCACCAAGCAGTGGGGGGTGTGGGCCCAAGCTGCAGCTTGTAATTTACAATAAAAAGAACTTCATGTGTTTACAGAGGAGTCTGTTTATTCCTGGTCTTTTGGGGTCTGTGAACTGGGCAGAACATTTTGGGGGCTCGTCCCGGGATCCCAAGACCCCAGGAACCTGACCCGGAGGTTTTTATGCCAGCCGTAAGTGTCTAAATGTCTCTGTGCAATATCTGTATGTGCATTATTTTCTGTTCTCTATTCTGAAAATTCCTCAGGCCTTGGGGTGTCAGTATCTGGGTAGCAAGACATGACCAATGTGGTGGTCACAGCTGTCGAAGTTCAGGGGGACGTCCCTAGCTTCATCAGTATTTTGGTGGGTAATCTGTCTAGTCTGTTTTGTTTTTTTGTGTCTTTAGGGAGTAAAATTGTTAGACCTTTGCCAGACACACTTCCAACATGGCGGAGCACAGTGACCTTTACCAACATGGTGGAACACGGTGACCATGTACTCCCGGCTCCTGGGCAGTCAAGGTCACCCCACCACACTGTAAGCTCTGAAAGGCCTGCTCTCACAGGCCTAGACTGCCTGGTCCCAGTGAGCACCACTAGGTGTCTCCTGGGGCAAAAGCCCACTCTCAGTGTCTCCTGGGGCATCAGGACCCCATGACTCCTGCACCCACTGGGGTGTAGCAGCAGGAGGAATCAGTACATTGGGCCTGCCTCAGAAGAATCAGTTTTGGTCCCGGGAAATTTGGCCAGCTGGTGAGTGTTTTTTGTCTCAATGTCTCTGTGCAGTATTTGTTTGTATTTGTATGTACAGCCATCATGTTTGTCTTTGACTAATCTTAT
This sequence comes from Psammomys obesus, assembly GCF_907164565.1. Taxonomy (NCBI): domain Eukaryota; kingdom Metazoa; phylum Chordata; class Mammalia; order Rodentia; family Muridae; genus Psammomys; species Psammomys obesus. The sequence continues at coordinate 24,429,423 of NW_026596079.1, read as the reverse complement.
GCTCTGTAGGTCATGGTTAATATGATCAAAAATCATTGGGTATGTTTAAAGGTTAAATTCAAACTTGTTTAAAACGTGTATGTGTGCCTAGTGTTTATAAGGTTTATGAACGCATATGCTTAAAGGCAACAATATAGGTTGCCACGTGGTATGTCTCTGCCATCTTCAAATAGCCGGTGAAGTGTAATGTGACTGCCATCTTAAAATAGTCACATGGTATGGGTTAAAAAAAAAAACAAAAAACCTCAGTCAAATAATTTTCATTTCCTTCTAGATTAAAAGGATGGGATATTTTTAATTGGTATTGGCTTTAGAGATTGGATTGTTTTTACTGGTGAATTCTGGTTTTAAAATCTGGTTTTGACCTTTAAAATTATAGTTATGTTTTGTGACTTCTCTCCTACAAAAGGGGTATTTTAATTTGATATTGCAAAAACTGGTTTTAAAAAATGTTTAAATGTTTAAGGCTAAAAAATGTTTAAAGTTTATCAGGCATTTTAGACAATGATCTTGGATAGCCTAACAAAGAATTTAAAAGTTTCTCCAACCTTTGGGGGAGAACAAAAAAAAAAAAAACTTTGGTATTTATTTTATTAATTTTTACTAAATAAAAATAAGCCATATGGTTTGAGCTAATTAAAAAAAATTGCAGTTTTTTTCAGTGTATCTTGTGGAAGAGCTGTTTGTTAAGCTGCTTTGTTTATCAAAAAACATGTTTCCACCCTGGGCTTCATCTTGAGACAGAAAAGAGGAATTTTCACCAAGTTCCTTAAAACTAGTTCTAAGTTCCTTAGCGTTTGTTTATGTTACCTTTATGTTATCTCCTACGAGGAAGTAATTTTAGAAAAATAGTTTAGCAGTTTCAGAACTTCTTTTTGTATTAATATGACTTGTTTTTGCTTTGCCTATAAAAAAAAATCAAATCATGGATGCTGGGCTCCAGCAGGATCATGTCAGGATGGAAAGGATTTTGATGAGATTTTTTATTTGTCTGAAAAGCAAGAGAGAGAACAAGAGATATTTAAAAAGTAGCTTGTCTAAAATAAGAATGTCTGGTTAAGCCAGAAAAACGAAGCTAGGAGCCTAAAGGTATATAGAATGTTGCAGAAGGTTAGTAAATGTATTATAAAAAGCCAGAGAGTTAATATGATTTGAGAAAAAACTTTATTTAAAAATATGTTATAATTCATTTAAAAGGCTGATGATTCTTCATTGCAAAATGTTTTTTTATGCTTTTTTAAGGAGAAAAAAAATTCTGGCTGATAGGTTTGGTATGGCTAAAATAACTCGTACAGTTTAAAATTGTTCTGTACTGTTATGTTATGCAGTTGGTTCTAAAATTTATTTGATCACTATGTTAGGACTTTTGATTATGGGGGGTAACAATGCCATCAGCAACACCTAATGGCTATTTTTGGCATTGTCAGTCACAGCCTGTCCTTACATGTGGCCAGCTGCCAGGCTGGTCCAGAGATAAAGAGGGTGGAGCCATGAGTTTGCAACTGATTAGTGCTAAGTGCAAAGCTTTTTTACTGTTCAATTTTAATGCAAGTGGTAGGATTGAAAGATCCCCGGAGGGTATCTTCCGTCAGAGAGACCCCCTCCCAAGGAACAACGAGTCCATTCGGATGCAAACAGCAAGAGGCTTTTATTTTGATACACGAGTACTCGGGGCAGCAAGGTCACTCGGGAGGACCTTGCGCGCCTCCTTGGGGAAAAACTGGGGTTTTTATAGGGTTTTAGAGCAGAAGCACTGGTACAGAAGCGACAGGCATGGTTACAGGGGGCTGATTGGTACGTTTACACGAGACCACAATTTGCGTCAAAGTTTGGCAGGAACTGGGTGGTCAAGGGGGGTAGGATGACCCCTTGACGTGGCCCACCACCTGTTATTTTGTTTTTCCCTATCTTAGCTGAAACAGTCTCACAGATATCTATGAGAGTGATTAACACAAACTGTTTTTAGTATGACTGGGGCAGCCTGACCACAGATATCCCAAGTGGGTGACACAGCTAGGATTTCTCAGTAATTTTCCAGTTTTTCATCTGGCCTTCAGAGTTTTACAAAACAGTGGTGGTGTCTCACAAAATGGCCTTAGCTATGTTTAACTTAGGGTGAGGCAGGGGTCTTTCAGGATCAGCAAGATTTGATAGCCTCTCTATAAACTGTATCTGATTAAAAGGTTTGCTTTGATTTTAGTGCAGAAAGAGCAGATTTAAAGTTATGCTAAATACTGCAGTTGAGCCTTACCTTGTCTCATTGTTTAGTTTTTTTTTTAAGGTTAAGCCTAGGCTACTTAAAATACATAGTTCTAAAAAAAATATGCCAGAATTTGAGAGTATAGCATTCTGTTTTATAGGACACAGTTTAGAGCAGATAAAGGTAGATAAAGAGTAACTCAGATGTGCTGGCCTTCAAGCTTGTCAGAGATCTGATGAATATGGCATTTTAACATGTGTAAGCTTATTGTGACGGAATCCCAAAATCCTGGCAGTAGCTCCCCCAAGGTCTCCAAGAAGATTTGGGCATGACAGATGATGGTGACTCCAGATTGTGGTATGCTAACCACTGGGCGATACTGCCCCAACTAGCCCACTGCTAGGGCCCAGCCTAAACTGTGGACAAAGCTGTGGATACTAGGAGAGCTATTGTTTCACATTGCAAGAGGCAAGGTGAGGTCAATCTCTCATGTTCCTCTTTCCACAGAAGCAATCTCTCATCTGTGCCTGGCTGGACCTCCTCTTTTCAGGATGCCATGAGACCACAAGAGCCAGGGATACTGCCTAGGTGATGGACTAACTAGTCATCTCTGTCATTTTGATTGGCACATGGATTGGCATATTTATTTAGCTTATAATTTATCCTTCTCTGATTACCTTGACGGCTATGCTAAGATAATGGTAGCTTTGCAGCTAAAGAGCAATTAGATCCACTGTTAGCCCATTGATCAGTTCATTAGCTAGCTAGAACTCCTAAATACTAGATCTCTTATTTAGAAAGAAAAACAGGTTTGCCTTGCTCACAGGATTCATGTTAGTTGCCTGTGTCTTAAGATAAATAAATGGACAAAAATATATGGAGCTTATGTAGGGTCTGAGGATATAGGAGTTTAGGTTGTAAAAATCTAGAAAGTGTTGTTATTTGGTCTGGGAAAATGTTTCAGGGTTGATAAATACAAAAGATTAGAGAGTCTAAATGTTTTAAGGTATATAAACATAAGTTATAATGATATAAAATATTTTAAAGCATATTAAAAATGGGAGATACTTTAGATTTCTCCTCCCTCTTTGCTACTATTGTGCTTAGTAGTTCAGAGTTTTAAAATTGATCAATAGAGTTCTGATAAGTTGATAGAGCACTGACTGCTTATTATTCAGTCACCAGCTTGAGATTTTAATTTCCTTTGGTTGTCTTCTGGAGAAAGACTTAAAGGTGCTTCTTATCATGTTAAAAACATTTGTTTAATGTGTTTATCTGACCCAAAAGTCATAGCTTTTACTATGGTATTCTTAATATCTGCCATTTCTGAGGTAGACAGGATTTAGGAATATCTTAAACCTGTTCCTTTTAGTTGAGTTGTTAAGGAAAGTACAAGCATCCAGGGTTTAGCATTAAAGCCATTTATGTATTTCTGTCTAACTTTCCAGTGTGAACATGGACATACAGGCTGAAAGTAGATGTTGAGTGTGCAAAAGTGGCCAAGCTCCATTGGTGGCTGATTATTGACAGCTATGCCCACAGAAGAAGTGTTACCGTGGACACACTTAAGTTGTTTATAAAGGTCATAAAACAAACAGCTGATACTCAGTCAGTGGGATGCAGTTTTACTTGTTACTCTCAGAATGTTATATTAGATTTGATGAATATATATTTCTTTTTGTGTACCAAAAAAATTCATATGAGTTTCAGGATGTGACCTGGATCTGGCATAGCTCAAAAGGATCACAGATGAGATTTTCCCTGGTCTTTCCCATTTAATAGACAAATTTTAACTTCTGTCTCCAGTCTAAATTTGTCTCAGCAGATTTTCACCTGTTTGACTCTGTTCTGGGATCAGCTATGGACGGCAAGCTGAAATCTGGACTTCCTGGAAACTGACACAATTGCTCCCTGCCTCTTCGGGTGGATCAACTAACCAGAAGCTTGGGACTGCCTCATTGCCCAGCCTCCCTAGCCCCTGATGCCAACGGTCCAATGGTCATACTGAAGAAGCTCCAGAAGATGGCTCTTCACCCAAATCCCACCTAGCAGGCTGAAATGCTAAGTCAAAAGGAGTTGGCTCCCTGGCATTAGCTATTATTTTGGGCATCTGCTTAGCTGAAATGGAAACTAATATTGCAGCAACTGGGCTAAAAGCCTAAAGAGACACTAGGGGGAAAAAAAGGATAATAGTTCTCTTTGTCTTACTACCCCTATATCCATCCTGAAGGGACCCCTACTCATTTTGATTTTTATCTTTGGGCCTTGTATTTTAAATTGCTTGATGGCTTTCATAAAGAAATGCTTGAGAGCAATTCACGAATGGTACTCAGATCCCATTGTATAAAGGGAAATCTGTAGGATACAAGAGGTCATATCTGGAAAACCCAAGATTGGGTCTTCAAATGATCATGGGAAAGGGGGAAATGAGAGATCAGAAGATTAAAAATCAGCTATTAATTAAGGCCTGAACTAGGTGGGTGGAGAAGTCCAGTAATGCCCTGAGGGGAATTACCACCTTACTGCATTCTTTCCCCACCCACTAGAGATACAGTTGCTAGGAAACTGGCCCATTCCCCTAGGGAGGGACATCAGGTCATTATGGTCTGGGGACCTTCCTATAGCCAATCAATTCAAAATGTAGCATTTTGACCAATAGATGCTTACCAGGCAGGAATTGCCCCTGCCTTGGGCATGCTGGGATGGACCAGAATCTTTAAATGACCCAACTAACCTGGGCACAGTGCACTTGGCTCCCACCACTCCGGTGGTGGGGGATGTGGGCCCAAGCTGCAGCTTGTAATTTACAATAAAAAGAACCTCATGTATTTTTAAAAAAATGATTAAATATGTTTTTAAAATAAAAAGAACATATCAAAAGATGACCACGGTGTATTAATCTTAGATTCACTATAATTAATCAATATTCAGCACTGTTAAGTCAATATTACATTAATCCAAAAGCAAAATAAATAAATAAATAAAAATAGTGAAAAAAGTACCCTCTATTACAAATTCAAGAGGAGGAGCTGAGGCAAAGAAGCAGATATTTCAGGCTGCAGGGCTGTTTTCTACCTGGAAATTGCCCAGACAATTTTTCATTTTGATTGAGACTTACATATGCTGGCCTTGGGTTCCTTTCCACTCCACTTCACTCCATGTGTTTAAGGCTTGGGAGCTCTTGGTTTTGTTTCTGACTTGGTTAAATAGCTCACACTGCCTTTTGATGTTGACTTTCTCTCATCTTTGCTGATGAGTCACTACAAAAGAAGATTCTTTTACAAACTTCCAGCGCTGCCTTTGTTGCTGCAAGTTGACTAGGAAGATGCTGTGGCAAAGTCTGACACAACTGGTTGTTTGTTTTCTTGAAGGGCCCTAAGGTGCAGATAAATAATTCAAAATGGCTTTCATGATCTTTCTGTCAGTCGCCGGGTGACAAAATTAAAGGGATCAAGCTAAGACGGAGGAGGGAGAACTATAAAGGAACTTGAGGAAAAACATAAAGTTTGATTTTGCAGAACATGTTTACTGAGCATTCACAGTGCCAAAGCACAAAAGGACTTACAGGCTTGTGCTCATAGAGTGTACACTTGAATCCCCAAGACAGTACAGTCAGTAAAAGTTTTACCACCATTTCATAGAAGGAAATCAATGTTGCTAGTGAGCGAGGAAGTTGCTCATTCTGCCAAAGGTCTTGCCTTAACTGAACCTGCTGGAGTCACAAGTCCCTTGCCAAAGTCCTTGGAAGAGCTTCTTTCCTAACTCTTTAGGATACTGAATAAAAACAGACTGAAAATATTTGGGAGTGACTTGTGATATCAAATTACCATGGGAAAGCTGTCATTTTTTTTTTTTTTGGTGTTAGAATAAACATATAGTTTAACTAAGAAAGAGGCATCTTCTCAGGTCAAACCTATAGATAAGAAAGAGATACCCACATTACTGTGCAATGCGTGCGTGTCGGGGTTGCTAAGCAACACTTGCCATACTTATTTATTGGTAACACTTACATATAATAAATAAAATAAAATGCATGTATTACATTAAAATATTCACTATGTAAAGCACATTATATAGATTATTTATAACATGTATATATTTAACAATTTAATACTGTTCTGTAAAATAGTCATAATATTTATATACCTATGGAGCACCATTATTGATAACTTTTAATATGTATGATGTATATACAATAATACATGCCTCTTTTTCATAACCTGGACATGTTGATTGAGGTATAAAATTGTGTTACAGAGAGTCAGCTATGCTGGAGACTGTGACAGGTAGATGTCAATGCCTGCCTGGACCACATATGAGTTCAAGGCCAACCTGGGCAACTTAGCGAGACCTTATCTCATAATGAAAAATTTAAAAAAAGAAACTTAAAATATAGTTCAGTGATAGCATACTTCCCTGTTATGTGTGGGGCATGGGGTTCAATGCACAATATCAGAGAAAAACAGTATAGAAATATTGAGTTGTAAGTTTACAATTTTGTCAATTTCCTTGATTTCTCAGGATTTCGTGTTCCCACTTTAGAGTAAGAGAAGATTGTATTAAGTATTTCTATGGCCTGAGGAAGCATTCTCAAAAACAGGCATACAAGTAACCAATGTATACATATTTTTGATGGCACTCATCAGCAAGGAAGAAAGCAAATCAATCCCACACGACATTTCACCTAAGGGGAGAAAAAAAAAAACTATTAGAATTAACATCATCAAAGAGGTAAAACTCCAGAAAATGTTGAAGAGGTGCAAGGGAAAGCAATGTGGAGAAACCTTGAAAATTAAAATCAGAATTCCCAGAATTCCTACTACTGGGTATATATAGCTGAAGGATTATATCCCTGTGCCCAAGTGGAGTCTTTGTAATCACTGCATATTTATCCTTTTAACAGGAAACTCAGAATAATTTACTAAAAATGTTACACTATTTCTTTCACATTTTATGTTGAGACACAAAGAGATCAGCAACTTATTAGCAGTTAATAAATCACCCACTGATTGGGATTTAAGAGCCTGAGCCCTAGCATCACAATTTTCTGCAAAAGGCCGGAGAGCAGACAAAGACAATGATGGTCTTGTGAGCTTCTGTGCTCCCAGAATGCTTAGCATAATCAGTTTACCTGTGTCAATTTCATTACTGTTTATAAATAGGGATGCTGCCTCATGGGAGAAAAAAAAGGCTTCCTGACTCTTTTTCCATCTTCAAGCAGAGTAATTCACCATTCAAATCTATTCTGAAAGCGCATAGAATTTATTCCAGGAGGCTCTGAAAGACAGGCTTGCTGTCTGCAGAAGCAGCTCCACTGGGGTTTGATTGGGCTGAATGTATCCTAGGTTAGGTGTTATCTACCCCTCAGCTATTCATTCTGGCTGCCTCCTCCATCAGAACCATGTTTGAAAATCCCTTTATCTTCTTTTGACCCTGCTAGGCTGCTACCCAAAGGAATACACTCTAATCCTCCTCTGCCTGTCTGGAGAGATTTAGCTCAGTGAAAGGGGTTTCAAAGTAGAGACAGTTCTGGAAAGGAAACTGCCACATTGTTGTTTATGAGTAAGTGGGTCACATTGACCTGTGTCTGTGAGTCACATTGAGAAGCTTCAGGAGCTTCACAAATATATGTGTATATATACATTATTTACATACACATGTACACGTAGAATGCAAATGTGTGCGTTCACACACGTGAGCTCCTTAGAACTCAATATTTCATGGAGTACGTAAATCACAAATTTCCATAAATTTGAATAGAGCTAGCTGCAGATACCAGAACAGCTTGGGTTAGAGAATATTCAGCACCAAAAACTTTGCCCTTTTTTTATTTTGCAAATACAATCAGTTCAGATGTAGAAAATTGCTCCCTGCTAAGACCCTAAGGGAGTTTGCTTTCATCCAGGGAGGAAAATTGTATAAAACTAGATTAGTTACATAGTACTTAAAATTAGGCTTACTTTGTTTCGCTGTCATTTAAAATATTCATTTTGTAGGCATTTTCACACTTTTTGTTCATATATATTAATTGTGCAAACTAATGAGTTTCATTGTAACAGTTTCACACTTGGATATAAAATGCTCTGTTCATATTCACTCCCACGTCCTCTTGTTTCACCAGGCGTTGTTCTCTTCTTCTCCCCACGCCCAACCGTCCTCTTGTTTCATGTTCTGTGTTTTGTGTGTGGTCTACATGAGTATGTGTGTGTGGAGGGTACATACATGTGTGCTCAGATGTATCCACACATGTGAACAGAGAATACAGAAGGCTATCGGGTGCCCCGTGCTGTCATTTCCCTTGTCTCTCACTGCACAGGAAGCTGGTCATTAGCTAGACTGACTGACCAGCAGGCTCCAGAGTCCTGGGTTTCTGCCCTTTCCCGGGTACTGGAGTTAGGAGCACAGTATTTGTATCTATGGAAAATGATCAAATTGCCTCTGAGGAACACTCCACACCTAGTTGTCCTGCTCAGTGAAGTAAAGCTCACTTTGTTCCATGCTTGGTGAAGTAATTTGGCTGTATGCAAACTTTTCAGAAAACTCAAATTGCTGCTCTGTGAGAATACTGACAACATTTTCCCGGGGAAAGACTATATGAACAAGACAACTTATGCACAGTGCTTGCTGCTTATAGAGATTTGAAAAATGAAGACTTTCATTTTTATATCAAACTCTGCCCACATTTACCAGAATGCTAAAACAACGGAGATAAAATTAGGAAGATTGTTTCTCTGCTGTTTCTCTCTTAGCTGTGGTAACTTGCTGCACCTTTCCCTATGGGCTAGGCATGTCATATATCTTTCATTGTGTTTCCCTAAAATATACATCTAAATAGGATATAATAAATTTAAAAAGAAGAGCCATCTTTTTGTTTTCTTTTGAGAAAATGAAGGATCAGATGACAATTACCAAAAAAAGCAGTTACTTTCCTTTAATTAAAACATTTATTACTTATTACTAGTTTAACGTTATTTCTTCTGTACAAGTCAAATGAGAGAGGTATTCGTGAGTTTGTGCATTAATATGACAACAACATATATTAAAATTTTCTATCTTATTTCCTCTATGTTCCCTTTTCAATTATCAATTGTCTGCCTACAAACAAAATGTCTGAATTCTCTGATAATCTAGCTCAAAAACAAAATTTGAAGGTAAATATTATTATAGAGATTAGAAATTGAATGCCTGCAGGATGAGTCGGTTCAATGTGGTGGCTAATTCCAGGTTTTTAAAAAGTGATCCAACACTGTCTTCTACTTTAGATGCTCATGTCGGTTCCTTCTTACTTGGATTTAAATAACATCAGAAACAGCCTTGTCTGTAACAAATGAGTCTACAAACTCCCTGCTTCTCAGTTTGTCTATTGCAGAGGTTTTGTGAAAATTCAAAACTCCCTGAGCTCCTCAGAGTAAACCTTATTGAAGAAAGAGTATATCTGCACTATAGCATAAGAAGAAGAGGAATGGAGCATTTCTAGAAAGCCATTTTAAGGCCATGAATTACTAATTGCTCTGGAATCCTTCCCCTGAATTAGGAAATTCTGCATTATATAAGCAACCAATCACTTCACCTTGATTCTCCACTTCTTTCACCAAAGGAGATCCAATTGTATCCAAAAAAAAAAAAAAAAAAACAATAGACATCATTGGCAAAGGCAATCATGGACCCATTTCCTGCAGAAGAGAACATTAGGTTTCAGCTGGCTTTATCCCTTTCAGTGATGTGCTCTTTTTCTTTTAATTAAAACTTGCTTTATGACTACTTTAACACATATGCATGCTTGCTGTGTGTTCTATCTCTGTTCATGTAATTATTCATATACAATGACCAGAGTTATGTGACACCGAATGTACTGTATGACAATCTCTGGCTCAGAACAGTTGTTTGAAGTCAGTAACGCAGCTGCTGAAGGCAACCTGATTAAGAAAACAAGGCAGGAGAATGAATTTTTGAAGGGCGCTCATTTGTGGTGAAAGCATCTAGGAAACTAATATAGTTATACTACAGCAACAATCGCTTTGTTATTACTCATGGAACAGCACCAAAATAAAGACCGATATCTTCTTTGAACTTCATCCTAAAATGGTTCCAAATTCAATTTCTGGGTTGTTTTAGACTGAAGCAGACCTTCACAAGGAAAATGTCTTTCAACAAGCTCATGATGATGCAGAGTGGATTTAATCATCTCCTGTTCGCTCCAGGAAGATTACCGATGTGCCTTAAGAAGACTGTACACTGATTTCATCCTCGGAGAGAAGGAGGGATGCTAAAAGCTCATTATGAACAAATACATTTGCATACAGCCTACTTCATATTCAGAGAGTTAGCAAGATTCACAATGTCGAATCTCAAACAGAGCATTTAGAATGTAGAACACTGTGTGTGGCTTCTAACGTAATAAACAGAATTCTTACAGCCTCAAGGCTGTTAGCATAAATGAGCTATTCTCTAACTGCAAACTTAATGCCCGCCTTAAATAAATTTAAAATCTGCATGTATAAAGGAGTAAGTAGCTTTTAAGTGAAAATTAGTGGATCCTTGTCTGTTCAGGGATTTATGCGCAGAGTATTTTCTGAGTGTAGTCTGTCTCCTGTTCCTTTGTTCTTCACACACTAATGTTGAGCCAAGTGAGCCTGTTTCTAATTCTCTGTACACCAAGCTTGCTTTGACCCACAGAGAAGTCGCTCTTCTGTTCCTACAATCCCTTCCCAACTCCTTCAACATGAGTCCTCTGAGGCTTGTATCAGATACTTTTCATTATCACTGTTCCCAAAATATGAGCAGACACAATTTGAGGGAGGAAGGGGTTATCTTGCTCACATTTCAGTACATTCTGTTTTCAGGAGCAATAGAGGCAGCTGTACCAGCTCAGTCCATGTCCTTTGGGCCAGGATGCAGGAAAAAGCCAAATGCTGAAACTCAGGTTTCCATCCCACCTTCAGTCTCCTTGAAAATTCCTACCCAGGGGTTAGGCTACGAACACTGAAGGTGGCTCTTTCTGCTTCTGGAAATTCTGTCCTGGAAACATTGCGGACACACCTCACCAGTCTCCTGGGAGATTAGAAATCAGTCAAGTTGACAATGGGGATTAATCTTCACAAGTTACAGTTCAAATGCTCTCTTCTTGGGGGTCCAGTAAATGGATTTAGGTCATAAAAGTCATGACCTTGGAGGGGCTATTGAGGTTTCACCAGGAATGTAGCAGTGATTCCAGACAAATTGGACAGATAGATATTTGATGGAGGCTCCACAAACCTTTAAAAGGCTTTGGATTCAAAAGTCAGGAGTATCTCATCTAGCATATTCAGGAACCAAAAGCATCTGCCAACAGAATGTATACAATTAAAAGCAAATATAGTAATAAAACATGTGTTCACAGCCACCAATGGGATGGTTGAGGAAATGGGAAAATATACTGAAATGTGGAGACAACACACTAAGATCAGATATGTAGTTTTTGAAAGTCTCTAGAGGAGGGTACTCAGTGCAGCAGAGGTCTGACCCAAAAAGGAACGAAGATGCTCCATTCGGAGACAGAAAGGGCAGGCAGAGGATGTCTGCTGAGGTGTAGTTGGCAGAGTCCATTCTGGCATGGGAACAGCATTCCCTTGAAGAGTTCATTTCATCTCAGTGATGTGTGAAGTGAAGTCACTGGCTGACAGTATAATGTCAGACAGAATTATACTGTGTGACGATGTGAAGTGAGATGAGAGGTGATGACGTGATCCTCTGGGAGGGTAGAAAAGCAAGAGATGTTACATAAAATGAGCAGCAGTGCTGACTACCCACATGTGATGATCAGTCTGGTTTTAAAGTGACAGGTCTCCTTGCCAAGTTTGTTGGTTGGTTGGTTGATTTGTTTCATAACTGTTCAGCTCCTGGATTGCGAGTGAAGGAAGGTAAATAGTTTTATGTAGTGACACGTGAGACTTCTCCAGGTGAGCACAATGTAGAAGAGTGAATCACTAAGGAGTGAGTGTTTGCAAAGTCAAAGTGGTGACGTTAAAAGATGAAAGCTTAAGAAGAGCCATGTGAGTTGGGTGCAGTGATGCATGCCTGTAATTCCAGCACTCAGGGAAGCAGAGGCTGGTAGATAGTTAGAGACCAGCCTAGTCTACAAAGAGAGTCCAGGACAGCCGAAGCTACACAGAGAAACCCTGTCTTGAAAACAAAACAAAAACAAAAACAAACACACACACACACACAAAAAAAAAAAAAAAAAACATGTGAAAATATGAGAGGCTAACAGGACAAGAGTAGGGCCCAGGATGAGAAGACCTGAGTAGGGTTGGTAATTGATGGGGTTTTAATATTGGCTTGTGTTGGAAGTCCAGTCAGAAAGTAGGTCAAAGGTGGAGCAGATACCTTATCCGTTATTTATTTATTTTTAAAGATTTATTTTATTTATATTATGTGTATGTATGAGTGTCTGTCTGCAATATATAACGTGCACTCCTAATGCTTGCAGAGGCCAGAAGAGGGCAGTAGGTCTTCTAGAATTGCAGTTACAGATAACTGTAAGTTGTCATGTGGGTGCTTGGAACCATATTTGAGTCCTCTGGAAGAGAAGAAAGTGATCTTAGCCACTGAGCCATTTCTCTAGCTGCTGCCTCCCTACCTCAATTTAATTTTAAATGTCTTTAAAGCCCAATTAAAAAGTTTTGCTTGAATTGAAAGATCTGAGCAATATCTTATTCAATAGAATCCTGGATCTTGGCTGTGAGATACAAAAACAAGAGGAAACCGCATCACAAGTGAGGCTCACTGATCACAAGTGAGGCTCACTGAAAGAAACTTTGCCATGCACCTTAGACTGAGTTGAGCTACAATGATGCCAACGTGGCACTCTGAGCACTCACTGTGCCAAGCACTCTACAATATGTTCTATTTTATTTAATTGTCTCAGAATGCTGTATCAGATGAAGAAGCTGAAACACAGGTGAGGCAAGTAACTTACCCAAGAAAGAGAGTAATCTTCAAAAACAACAAACAAAGCTACCTGTTCATCTAACCTCAAATTAAGCCAGTCTTTGTGGTTAACTGGCTGGAAACAGAAAAGACAAGAACTATGATGGAAAATGCAGAGACACAAGAAGCACACAAACCAGACTGGCCAAATAGTCACGATGTGAATGGGAGTTAATTATTTAGGTTTTCGTTTTGTTTTGTTTTGTTTTTTAGTCTCCGTTTTGTTTCGTTTTAATCTGTGAGAGTACAGAAAAATAGCACCCTTAGTAGTTGTCCTAGATAGAGTTTTTATTGCTTTGATGATACACAATGACCAAAAGCAACTTGGGGAGGAAAGGGTTTATCTGACTCATAGAATCATGTAGCAGTCCATCACCAAAAGGTAGTGAGGGCAGTACCTGGAGGCCCCTGATGCAGGGGCCGTGTAGTGGTGCTGCTTACTGGTTTGTTCATCATGGCTTGCTTAGAGTGCTTTCTTATAGAACCCAGGGATGCCCAGGGATGCCACCACCACCATCAATCACTACTTAAGAAAATGTCTTACAGCAGGATCTTATGGAGGAATTTTCTCTATCAAGGTTTCCTCCTTTCCAGTGACTCTAGCTTGGGTCAAGTTGACATAAAACTAGCCAGCCCTGTAGTACTGATGAAAAAGTAAAATGATAGAGTTGCTTGGCACAGTGCAACTCTTAGAAGAATATTACCTCCTGTTTCAATGCAGAAGTCTGAATATGGGACTGACTCTTGTGTTACCTATGTTACATCGTAGGTGGATCACCGATAACTTATGTTTGTTCATAAATTCATGGAAGGCTATGTTGAGGTTACAGTAGGTTAAAAAAAGCAAAAAAGGACCTGGAGCTATGGCTATAACCTTGTGGTTTAAATAATGTATTCCTCTTCCAGAGGACCTTGATTCAGTTTCTAGCACCTAAATCAGGCCACTCACAATGACCTGCAATGCATCTCCAGGGGACCCAGTGCCCTCCTCTGACCTGACACTACTGCACTCATGAGCAGAAGCCCCCACCCAGATACCAACATGCCTACACATAATTACATTAAATTTAAAAGAAATAGGAAATAAAAGCCTGGAAGAGATCTAGAATTCACTGGCAGCCTGTCTGCTTCAGTCCCACCTGTCTTAGGCTTTAGCCGTTGGGTAGGTCATATGATTAGTTTTGATCAGAGAACAGTGAGCAGAGTGGTGCAATTATCTTTTAGCCTAAGGCATTTGAGAGCCAGTGGCTTTCTCTCTCATGATCTGCTGCAGAGATTGAGAAAAAGGTAAAAGAAGGGGAAAAAGCTCTAAGACAGAAGCAGCTAGGGTGACCCAATCAAACAGAGAAAAATCCTGCCCTGAAACCAGAGGGCTCTCATCACATTCTGCCAAACCTGATGCTAAGTTCATCTGTTTCTGTAATGCAACTAAGTTTACCTCTCCTCAAGGAAATAGATTTTTTTTCCACTGTCAGAAAAAGCATCTGTCTGGTATTCCAAACACATAAATTCTGAAAGACATAATATCAAAAATAAAGTAAAATAAAAACAGATTTTTAAGCAAAGAAAATTCTAGATAAGATAAGATCTGATCATGTCATCATCTTCTTAAAACAGGTCATCAATGATGTGTGAAAACACAATGAAATGATGCTGTCTAATAGCTAGAACACACATATTTCAGGGTATTAGGATATTTGTTAGCCCTCATTTAATCACAGACTCCCAATCTTAGATGTAAAGTGATGTTGAGGATTACCATACATGACTTATTCATCTCACTTGTAAAAATATATAAAATTCAAACTAGTTCAATGAATATCCTAACAGGCCCAGTAACTCAAGGAGAGCTAGATTTAAATGTTCTGTTATCCCTGAGTCTAGAATCTTCACAATCCAACACTTAACGATACTTTTTACATTGTTATAACCCCCAATGAGGCAACAGTAACTGGGTATTCTGAAGGAGTTAATATGTTTCCCAGAAGGTTTTGTTATGGTCTACGGAGAGATAGACTAAAGAGGCAGAAGAGTATTCTATTTGGTTCTCCTAAAAATTGCTCAGCTAGAAAATTCTAAAATATGGAAGTTATCCAGAGAGAATCTCAGCAAAAAAAGGTGAGAGGGGGAGGAAAAGAGACTTCTGTCAATCCAATTGAAAAATTTGCATGTCTTGAGAGTATTGACACCAGTGAGGTCAGAGCCCTTTGCGAAGGATAATGGGGCCATGCCTCAAGTCCTTCAATTTGTAGTTTTGAAGTTCTGCCATTAGACAAATCAGAGTGAGTCATCACAAACTGAACCTTGTTAGAGCAGGGAGTTTGTCACACCTGTTTGCAGTGGCTTTCTGAATTTTACGCCGTACCTCATTATCAGTGTCTTGCAGTTCTTAACTTCTTTAAGAAAGCCCTCAAGAAGGGGAGGAGGATCTCCCCTATCAGTGGATTTGGGGATATATAATCTTATACAATATATAAGATATATGTATATATAAAGAAAACCCTCAAGTCATTTCCTGAAGAACAAAATCAGGATAACATCAGGTACATAGTCCACATTTTTTCAAAAATTGTTCAGATTTTAGGAATTTCCTAATTTAGTTCTTTGGGTAGCAAACAACCAATTTTGTGTAAAAATGAAATAAAGCAAAAATAAAATTAAATCCCAAACTGCTTGTGGTGACAAGTGGTCTGTCCATGAAGGCCCAGCATCATAGACATCAGTTTATCATGAACAAGGCTGTGGGCTTCCAGGAGAGGGGCAAACATTCTAAGTATATTTGTGTTTTCATACTTTTAGCTGGTTTTTTTTCCCCTTATTTTGAGTGTTATCAATGGCTCCAAAAGAAAATGATAAATAGTCATGATAATTCTCTCATTAATTATCCCCGGAATTTTCAAATTTTTGCACAATACTTTTACCTTGAGATTCCAAGGGAGTCTTTTTCGTTTCTGAGTCAAATACACATGTGCATTTAGGCCATGTGCAATTTCATCTTCCATAATCTTTTTGATATCTGTCAATCACATAGTCATTATATTATCTCAATTATATACTTCAATGTTTTCATTTGCAATGCTTTGGTTTATTACATGCTTTGATTGCATAGTGCTGGAGTATTAAACATATTCATGTGGCTTACTGGCCACTGTGGGATTTTTTTTCTCTTCCTCATGATTTGCATTTCCCTAAACTATATTCTGTGTTTTTGTTTATTCTTTTTTCTTTATTGATTTATAGATTTTGTTTGTTTGTTTGTTTGTTTTTAGATATAATTAACAACTGTGTGCCAAACTTATGGCAAATATTTTTCTCCATTCAAGAGCTAAACATTTGCGTTTTATTTCTGGTTTTGGTTGGTTGGTTGGTTTTGGTTAGTTGGTTTTGTTTTGTTTGTTTTACATTAACAATACAAAGATTTTTATTTCTCACATGATCAAATATTTCAGTTTCTTATGGCTCTGGGGTTTGGCTCATGCTTAAAAAGACCTTCACCACTCTGAGATACACAAATATTCTCCTACGTTATCTCCTGGTGTCTTCCCAAGTTTATAGTTACCAAGATTATGCCTGACTACATAGGTTATAAACACATTGATAAAGAGTACAAACTCTGGAGCCAGAATATTTCAGATAAATTCTAGTTCCACTTATTGCTAACAGCATGATCTTGAACATCTGGGAAAGGGTGTAATAATAATTCATATATCAAAAACTTGTTAGAATTAATAAATGCATTTGTTTGTCATATTTAGAACAGTGTTCCTATAAATAGTAGCTAGGCAAAGATGATGAACTTCATTTATTGTGGAGAAACTAGCTGGAGCATACTTCTTGGTACATAGTTCAGATCTCTGTAAATAAAAAGTTAATCAGTTCACACAAAATATGTTTTCCCATTCTTCCTTCTCATTAGTTATTCATGAGTGAGTCTGTCGGGGCCACGGGCCGCATCATCATTTCAGCAACTCTTAGCATAAACCACAGTTAAGCTTCTTCGGGGGGGGGGGGGTCTTGGGCCTCTTCGATATAGCATGTGAAATAGTTTTGCAGGAAGATTTAAGCCAACCTAGGGAAGGGTCAAGCATGCACATTACCCACACATGACAACATGGCCACAATTGCTTTAAAGGCAATTAGCACTTGGTAGCCCAAAGGCATAAGTAAGAACCATACATCATTTTCTCTCCTGTTTTATTGATGTGCTTTCTTCTTACAGCCTCTACTCGCTAGTTCAACATTGATTTGTGTGGTTATTGGAAAAAACTTCCCTTTCTTTTACAACAATAATTCATAAGCCAGATGGCCGGGTGTGAGAACTTTGTTCTTCGCCCTGGAGGATCTTAACAATTTTACAAGAAAGAAGAGAATGAAATTGAAAAGACATAAAAATCCTGAAGCCCAAAGCTCTGTCTGTGTGGTAGAACTGCAAAAGTCACCCCAAGAACTGCAGCCAGGGGCCAGGGTGGTGTAGCCAGAGGCGTCCGACACCATTCATGTCTAGACAGCAGAGACTCAACTGATCAGTCTGCCATTCAGTTCTCTCCAGCTGAAAAGGCTCTCAGGGGAGACATTTCTGCAAGCTGGAAGTATTAAATCCAAGGTCAGTCAGGGTTGGCACCTTCCTGAGACTCTAAGGGGAAGTTTTGCATTGTCTGCCTCTTATTCATATAAATTAATATTAGCTCTGAATGCTCACTGGTGGTCCTTGGGGTGTTGGTTTGTGGGCACATTAGTCCAGTCTATGCTCTGTCTTCACATGAATTCTTTCCCTAATTCTCCATATAATCTCCCCTTTGCAAAAAGAAATCTCTTATAAATATACCTGACTTTAGGTTTAAGACTAGCTGTAACCCACAAACACGTCTCTCAATACCCTTATTCCATTGAAAGAGAGAATACTTGCTGCCGTTGGAGAGGACCTGGCTTTGCTTCCCAGCACAAGCATGTTGGCTCACAGCCAACGGTAATACAAGTGGCATAATGCAGTGCTCCATTCCAGCCACCAACAGCAGTGCAGGCATGTGGTGCACATCACTCACACACACCGTGCATAAAATACAGACAGCTTTGCTTTGAACATTACTTATTGCAAATAGGTTGCTTTCTGAGGTTGGGGAGAAATTCTTTTAGAGGGAACACTATTTACTGCATTCTGGTTGGAATCACCACAAAGTGAGTTTGAAGCTGAAAAAGGCATCTACCCTGAGGGCCAACATTTGAGTGCTCATCAAAGTGGAGAAATTAATGAGAAACAGCACTAGGAAATCACGAGACAAACAAACAAACAAACAAACAATTCAGGCACATCAATATTCAGTTGGTAGGCGGGCTGGGAAAGGTGCCTGCAGGAGAAGCTGGAGGGATGAGGCAGCAGTTTAGAGTACTTGCTGCTCATGCAGAGGAACGAGGTTTGATTTCCAGCACCTGCATGGTGCCTCAGAACTTCAGTTCTCTCTTTGCAGCACCAGGCATACATGTACTACATGGGTTCAAAAATTTATACGTATAAAGGAGATAAATAAACACAAAATTTTAAGGTGCCTACAGGTGCCAGAAGAAGACATAGACATGCAGCCTCAAGGAGAATTTATAGTACAGTGTCACAGTATCAGCATGATTACAAATGGCCAGGAACTCACTACAGCTCCCGCCCATGCCATTCGCCTTTACAGTCCTTCAGTTCATAAACATATATTTATAAGTGCATTCATCTCTGTTTACACATGGAAAGTGTGGTAATTTGAATAAGAATGACACCTGTTACCTCATGTATTTGAATAGTCGGTGTTTAGTTGGTGGAACTGTTGGGGAAGGATTAGGAGGTGTTGTCTTCTTGGAAGAGGTGTGCCACTTGTGTATGGGGGGGGTAGCACAGGGTGTGTAGGGGGTGTGGTTTAGGCTTCAAAAGCCCATGTTATTCCGAGTTAGTCTTCTCTGTCTTGTGGATCAGATGTAAGGTCTCAGCTACTGCTCTGACTGTCACGCCTGCCTGCCCGTTCTTCACTATGACATTTAAGGACTCACCTTCCGAAACTGTAAGCAAACCCCCAGTAAACTTCTTCTTTTGTATGTGGCCTTGGTCATGTCGTGTTTTCATAGCGATAGAAAAGTAACAACGACAGAGAGAGTGGATCTTGGAAATTTTGAATAATTTGAGCAAGACCGAAGAGCTAATTTGTAATCATGGCATAATCTGAACCCATATCAGCCTGACTGCACAGTTTCAGGTCATTTCCTTATTGTTCTCTTTATTGCACTCTAACAGGGAAGCATGTGAAGACTGAGAGGTAATTGATAGTACTGAAGCAGTGGTTGGGCTGGTATCCCAAATCCACGGTTACTCATTCCATTCCCTTTCTCTTCCTGTCTTTTTTCTTCCCTTGCTTCTTTCTCCCTTTCAGAAGTGATGTTTCATGAAGATTCAAAGCAATTGTCTCTTGACTTTCTCTGTAAATATGACTGCAAGTGACCAAGAAAATAGGAAAAGAATCTGTGACCAAAGAAATATAAGAAAAGATTTTTAGGTCCAGAAATTGTGCTTTAATATATGGCTATCTAAACTGGACGATGCCCTTTCAGTTTCCGCCTTTTCCAATGCTTTTCTTCCAGGAATGCTGATGCAGTGGATGGCATTACAGTGATCAGTTTTTAACCGTGAGGCAAGTCTTTAAATGAAACCCAAGTATTAATCACAGAGCTACAGAAAGACCAGAGGCGTCTGGGCCATTGGTGTCATGACAGAACTGCTCCAGTTGTTCCCAGGAAGAATTGTTCTCAGTACTAATGACACAAAGAAAAAGACTCACGCAGTACTTAAGCTTGCATCAGCCACTATTTTTCTTTCCTGCTTTACCAGGAGTCAAACAGAACACCAAACTGGCATTCACTTCCACAGCCTCAGTGATGAAAGGAAAGCAATAGAGGAGAGGAGATAAGCTCCGGGCTAGGACACAGGAAGGACAAGGAATGGAGAGTGAACTTCCAAGCTTCAATATTCAGGGTAACATAAGAAGCAAGGCAGTGTTGACTGAGATTGAGCGTAGGAGGACTTCAAGTAGGGAGAGACTTTTAATCACTTTAATGGTGTGTTAAAATGAAATACTGTACCAAGTGCTGATGTAATGTACTTTGCCTACTCTGTGCTAGAACTTGTCTCTGGGGATAAAAAATTGGGTGGCATTTCTTCCATTGGGAACAGAAAGAACATTTGGTTTGTGTAGTCATGGAGACTAATTCCATTTTGGAAGCTCATTGCAAACTGTGTCAATATTTTAGTGGTAATAATAATTACCTGAAAGCTGGTTCAACCTGAGGAATGTAGAATGTAATTTTTTTCCTCTTATGCACTTCAAAAAATCTATGAAAACCTTATTTAACCTCAGAGTCTTCAGAGTAGGTATGGAGGTGGGCAGACAACAAGGGAGACATGGGGTAAGTCCCTGCACCTGCCTGAAAGCGTCCTCTCCTGGGATGAGACTGGAGAGATGAGGCTTGTGGAAAATATTCAAAAGTTTGCAGTTTTCCCTTTCAGAGGTTCTTAATTGATTTCTCAAGTCAATTTCTCAGTGTAGCTCGTATAATCAACATTCTTAGATTTTTATCACTAACTTGATGGGGGTCCCTAAACCACGGCATCATGATTTGTGCTCCAATGTGGGAGCTGTGGGATGAATTTGTGCTTTTACCAGGACTAGCTTTAATCACAAGATACTACAGAATTCATGGTTTCCTTGCCAGGTTTCACATTCATAGGAACAATATCTTTTATTAGGAAATGGTTTATCTTCCAAAGCACTCTGGTGGTGATAATTCAGCCTAAAATTTTAAACACATTTTATTTGGTGCTGCATTGAAACAGCATGCAAGAATCATTGCAGAATCTTTAACATCATTATTAAGTAAAATGGCGCATATATCATGGTCACATGCTGTATCTAAAAATGAATAAGCTTGAAGATTACTTAGTAAAGGTTGACTTTAATTTCTCAGTATTGGTTTTTTTTTTCTAGTCCTCTATAAAATACCAGAGAGCAAGGCAGGGTCTCAATCATTGTGAATCCTGTCTATCAGGTGAGCAGAATTTCTGTTACATAGCAAAACTCAATAAACATGTATTTGGTGAAGTACTAAATGGCTGACTGCATAGGCGAGAGATGCTTAACAATTTCTATAACCACATTTTTTTGTCACACAGTACATGTGTGTAGATATCATGTAAATATCATGAAACAATTGTGGTACTAGGCTCTTAGAGTGAGATCAAAGATGAAGAAACTGTGGCTTGTACCCTGAGCTCACAGACATATGTATAATGATCTACATGTAACACCATACAATTGGTGATCTAATACAGTACGATGCCAAATGCAAAGGAAAGATGTGGTAGGGAGAAAAAGAGAAGTAAGTTGTTGCCAGGCACTATAGCATAATTATAATTCCAGCACTTGGCAAGCCAAGGCAGAAAGAGCACGAGTCTAACCTGTCATACATGGTGAATTCAATACCATCCAAGCTACATAGAAAAACTTTTTTCAAGCAAACAAACAAACAAACAAACAAGTTACAATTCCCATGGTAGAGACATGGAGCATTAAGTGGAGTGAGAATCTGTTCTTGAGAGAGATCCAAGCTAGAAATACAAATCAGGGCATCATTGGCACACTTATGAACACATAAATTATAGCAATAAGGGTTAACCTAGCTGGGAGAGATATGGCTCAAAAGGTAAGCTCAATCCCCATCCTGAAAGGCAAAGAGGATGGACATCAGAAGAAGAAAACAGGAAACAACCTAGGAACCTGCCACAGAGGGCCTCTGAAAGCCTCTGCCCTGCAGACTATCAAAGCAGACATTGAGACTTAGGGCCAACTGCTGTGCAAAGTACAGGGAATCTTATGTAAGAAGTGGGAAATAGTAAGATCTGGAGAGGACAGGAACCCCACAAGGAGAGCAACAGAACCAGAAAATTTGAACACAGAGGTCTTCCCAGAGACTCATACGTCAACCAATTACCAGGTATGGAGATAACCTAGAACCCCTGCACAGATGTAGTCCAGGGCAGCTTAGTGTCCAAGTGGGTTACATAGTAATGGGAAGAGGGACTGCCTCTGACATAATCTGATTGGCCTGCTCTTTGATCACCTCCCCCTGAGGAGGGAGCAGCCTCACCAGGCCACAGAAGATGACAATGCAGCCACTCCTGATGTGATCTGATAGACTAAGATCAGAAGGAAGGAGAGGAGGACCTCTCCTATCAGTGGACTTGGGGAGTGGCATGCATGAAGAAGGGGGAGGGAGGGTGGGATTGGGAGAGGAGGAGGGAGGGCCTTATGGGGGGGATACAAAGTGAATAAACTGTAATTAATAAAAAGTATATTTCTAAAAAACAAAAAGGTAAGTACTTGCTTTACAAACATGAGGACAGGAGTATGAAGCCCCAGAACCCATGTAAAGTCAGACGTCCTAAAGTATGCCAATAACACCAGCACTCCTATAACAAGATGGCAGGCAAGACCAGACAATTCCTGGAAACTTGCATGCCATGTAGTCTGATGTATGCAGCAGTGAACAGAAGAACTTGACAAGGGGAAGGCAAGGACAATACCAAAATTGTCCTCTGATCACCACACACATGTTGTGACATGTGAATGCACAGAGAGAGAGAGAGAGAGTCAGAGAGACCTTTTAAAGAGTTAGCCTAGGAAGAGCATATAGAGACTAAAGAAAACTGCAGTTATGCAGGTATTCATTTATTCAAAACCCAATTAATCTCTGACATAGAGACTCCTACACAAACCCCCCATGTCTCTTTTCCTCCCTGAGTGATTATATGTGTTGAAACTTTCTCATTAAGTATCTAAAGGCAGTGAACAGGCTTTACTGTGCCTCCACAACTTAAAGCCAGTTTTGCAGGTCAGGGCTGTTCCTAATTGTTGATAACAATGATGAGGACCTGTCAACCACTAGACAATTATTATCATTATTATTATTATTATTATTATTATTATTATTATTAAACATAATCTAATAATACAGAGCTCCAGCAGAAACTCCAAAATTGCTAACTCTAAAGACCAGAGAAATACTGTTTATTAATGGAAAGGAATGACTTGACCTTTGTAAGAAATTCTTACGTATCCTTTGCGGAGCAAGCAATAGACATTCTGGTTTGCGAAGTCTCTGGAGAGCAATGGTTCCAAGGCTGGAATGAGCTCTTCTTGTTCCTAGTTTACTACACTAGCCCACTGGAAATGGATTACTACTCGCATCAGGAAAGTTAAGCAAAAACATTTAGAAGTCCAATCTTAAATGTATTGACTCCTGGAAGCGAAAGTGAGTAACTAAGTGACTGAATCAGGCAAGGTGATGCTGGACAGATCCCCGATACTAGGTTTAACTTTCGGTGGTTCAATTTTCTAGCACATTGAGATTTGGTACTGGAATGTTAAAATTTTTCTAGGCTAATGAGATTCGTTATCCCATCAAAATGTCAATTTCTCAATTTCTTCTTTATAAACAGCTTCATTAGGACACAATCCACGTACCATACAATTTATCCATTTAGTGCACATACTACAGTTTTAGTATATTGGTAGAACTGTGCAGCCATCATTATGATCAAATTGGGAACATTCTCAGCTCTCCTTTGTGCTTATTGTTGACACCAACCTTTACTTCTCACTTATTTTTCAATGATTTAACATATTTAGAAAGATATTATAAATTGCGGATACCATGATGAATATGAAATGTTCTTGCCCTCCAAGAGGTTCTGAGAGGCGCGAATGGAGGTTCGTACCTGCAGTATCGCCACCGAGGAGGCTAAGGCAGAATTATTACAGTATTGGAGAACAGTTGAGTCTGCACAGTGAGCTTCAAGACATCTTAGGCCACATGCAGAGACTCTGCCTCAGTACACAAACAAGAAAACAGGCAAACAAGAGCTCCTGAGAGAAGAAGATAAACAAGCGATTGTATGAAAAGTCTAATAATGAAGTAAAGTATGAAGTATTGTGCAGGACACAGGTGCGGCTGCCCAATTCGCGACCTATGCCGGGAGCTGACTGAGATGAATACTGTCTGACATTTGAAGGAACGGAAGCATTAGTCGAGGCATTCAAAGAATAAAATCACAGGGACCACGTCTCTGCCACAGGAATTGTAACTTGTTCATTTGCTTGAAAAGAGTTTTTTTTTTCTATGTAGCTTTGGATGTTATTGAGTTTTCCATGTAAACAAGGTTATGAATTCTCCTCTGCTCATAATATTTAAAACCTCAAAAATATGAAATATCCACCTTTGGGTGAATAAATGAATGAGGGCCCAGGCAGCAGATGGATATCCAGGCTACATGAGAGATGAACTCTTGGTACCTTCAAGAAAGAGAGAATATAGTCCTCAAAGGAAGACTAAATATTATCTGCAATTCCAGCTGTGTAAATTTATAGAAAATACAATGTAATCACAGTGACAGAGAGCAGACCAATGAGTGTAGAGTAGGTATGGCTGAGGGATGAGGGAGAAACAGGAAAAAGTTCACTGGATGATAGAAATGTTCATTATCTTGATCATGGTCACAGCGCCATATGAGAGAACGAATGTGTCAAAATTCATCCAACTCTATTCTTACAATATGTACAGTTCATTGTATGTGAGTTATGTTCCTATAAAGGTTTTGGAAGGGAAAAACTATTTATTACTATTCTAGTAATTTATTATTACTATTCTAGTAATTTACTATTCTAGTAATAAATCGTATCGTCTCTCTAGGTGCTGAGGACCTGACAGCAAATGCTCAGTTAGTGCTAGGTACCGGTTGCCGTGACAGTAAGTGTTAAGATATTAGTATTAATGTAGCCATACCCGCCACAGTCATAAAGGCCCAGGAATGAAGTCTGATCTGCAGACAGGCTTGGGAAGCATACATAGGAGTGTGAAGCTGAAGAAGTACAAATTTATAGGGTTTTTTCAAAGTGTTTTATTATTATTTATTACAATTTATTCACTTTTCATCTTGGCTGTGGCCCCCTCTCTCACCTTCTTCCAGTCCCACCCTCTTTTCCTCTTCTCCCCGTATGCCCCTCCCCTAGTCCACTGATAGAGGAGGTCCTCCTCCCCTTCTATCTGACCCTAGCCTATCAGGTCTCATCAGGGCTGGCTGCATGAGTTTTAAAGGAAGGAGAAATGACTAAATCCTACCTGTGGCATTTCCTACCTCATCA
Source organism: Psammomys obesus (assembly GCF_907164565.1). Lineage (NCBI taxonomy): Eukaryota > Metazoa > Chordata > Mammalia > Rodentia > Muridae > Psammomys > Psammomys obesus. The sequence continues at coordinate 24,404,031 of NW_026596079.1, read as the reverse complement.
CCAATGTAACCCTTACCTAATTCAGAATTAATTCTGTCCTGTTCAGTATCCCCTCCGCTTTTTGTGAATGTCTCCCCACAGTGTCTACCTTCCTGTAGATCGCGACATCTTAAAGACAACAGTAATTTTAACTAAGACAGAGGTAGACAAAAGTTCAAAAGCAGACAAAGATAAAAATCAGGCTTAAAAAATAGAATATGCAATTTAAATTTGCCTGCAGTCATAATAATATTTAAGATTGTGAAAACTACCTGATTTTTCCCTTTATCTAATACATTATGTAACTTTTTTATTCATATTACAAAATAATGCCTACTTTTCCAACAAGTATTTAAATATTACAGAGATATCTAACATTAGATATTAGATATCACATTCTCAGAGAACAAGGACAAATCGTCATTCACACTCAGTTGTCTCAATTCTGTACAAGATCACATTCAGAAGAAAGTGGGAACAGCCACAAAAATGAAGGGTTCAAATGTGTGATGAGTAAGAAAGAGAACCATACTTCCTGATGTAAATGCCACATTTTCATGATTTCAAATAACAGGTAATACCCTTTGTGAGTTAATGGCACAGGAATTAGAAAAGCTTTGTCTAATCACTGCCATCCTTTAAAAGCTCACTGTTATCAGTTCAATAAAAGTCTTTCACTTTCTAAACTTTTATCACTTTCTAACTTCTCAATACTTTTGCATAAAACTGACAAATTTATTGGTGAACAGTTACACTTAGAAATTGGCTCCTTTCTTCTGAGTGACAATTACACATCCATTTATTTTATTGATTTGTTCATCTCTATGTTCTCCAAAATCATTACAACCATAAAAATTTAAAGTATAGAAGAAATCATGCATATTGTTCAGTCCAAATTTAATTTACAGATAAGGAAAGCAGGTCCTAAAGAGATAATGATTGAACCACACTCACATAGCAACAAATGTCAATATTTAATGTAGAAGTGGATTCTCTATTCTCATAAAGCTCCCTCCCTTCCAGAATGGCCGATGAAACACAAAACAGGGGTGAAGGTTTTCTTCGTATTAGACCGTGTTTGATGAGGAAGTTGATTTAGGTATAGTTAGATACCTACTCTTCCTTCCATGGCAAATCTAATTGCTGTTTCTTCATAGTAAATTATCCCACCATCAACACAGAGAAAGTAAATCATTTTCTTGTTTGTGATATTAGAGGTTGTATAGCTATTTGTCTAACTACTACAACAAAAGACCTGACAAAAACAACTTGAGTAAGGGGTTATTTTTGCTTACAGTTGCAGGGTTAGGGATAGCGTTAGGGTTACGGTTAGGGTTAGGGTTAGTGGGAAGGCATTGCAGCAGGAACCTGAGAAACAGCTGGCCATGATACACCACAGAGATGAATGCTGGTACTCAGCCTGCTTTCTCTTTTTTTTTTTTTTTTTTTTTTTTAATTCAATATGGAACTCCAGCTCACAGAAGGGTGCTGACCACAGGACAGTGAGATGTTCTCAGTTCCTTTAACCTCATCTAGATAACCGTTTACACTTTCACCCAGAGGCATACCTCATCCAGACAATTCCACACTTGCATGTCTTACAAGCTTGCCTTCTAGGTGATTTCAGACCCTTGCTGTAAAGTTACCAGTAGTTACTGTCCATCACAATCCTTGTTAACTTGAACATATCACCTTTAAGTCACAACCTTCCTTTCTAAGTCTTCAAAGGTTCATGGACATCTCATTGCCTAAAATACATTCCAATGTAAAATGCAATTTCAATGGTCCCAACAGATTTTTAACAATTCTGAGACTACTTAAAAGTTCATGGCTTAAGTCTTATCTGAGACACAAGGAAGTGTCTTAACTTTGAACTTCTATTTAAAAAAAAAAAAAAAAGACAACATACACAATTTTAGCATATGATGACACAGAATAAACACTCTTATTGAAAAGGAGATGAATGAATTTCACAGCAAGGACAAATTTGACTAAAATCCATTAGGGCAGACACAAAATTTGGCAGCTTCCTGTCTAGCATCTGGGACTCATGATGAAATTATGTGAACTCCAAAACGCTTGTATAGCTGCCTCCCCCAACACCCTGCGCCTCAACCCGCATCCAGCTCTGTTACCTTTAGTACACTTGGCCTCTCTTTTCACCTGTTTCATCCTGTGGTAGGAGCATTCCTCAGAGGATTTTCCAGGACTCAGGCATGTCCAATAATCTTCACAGCTTTATGCAGTGGCCTCCCAACACCTTCTTCCAGAATCCCAATTCCTGCCACACACACTTTTGCCTCAGCAGTTCTACGAAACTGTGATTTAGGACTCTGGATCCTTCAAGCCTTCATCTTCCATGCCTGTAAAACTAGTGCCATGTGTATATTGCTATAAAGCTCCGCTGCTGCCTTGGAATGGAGTCTGGTTTCTTTGGATCACAGCTGCATTGCTGTCTATGTGCCGAACCTGGGGCAATAATCTCTAGGTAGTTGGTTTTTTGAGTATTAGGGAACCCACTCAGTGACATCCTGAGTTTAGCTCTTTCCGTTCAAAATCACTTGTATTCTTAGAAGACAGAGCCTATGATAGTTTGGGTCCAGTGGTCAAGATATCTTTCTTCCATGCCTCAGTGAAGGGAACCAAGTTAGTCTTCAGTTGCGTAGTCTCTTTATTAATTGCTGATATTTTGCATCTGTGTGCACTTTCCTTGTCCAAAATTTAAAAACTGTTTACATATCTTTCATCAGTAAACTCCACACATTTTTTTTTATTCCATCTTTTTGATACTCTCAGTGTGGACCTAGAGGAGAGTAATGAAGAGTAATCACCATACAACATAAAAGCTAAGTGGTCTGGAAATTTCCTCTGCCAAACAAATTACTCTATTATCCCTGTATTCAGCTTTAAACAAGTTCTCAGGATGTAGCTAAACTCCTTACCAAAACATACCATGAATAATGCCTAACTCAGTTCCAAACTGAGTCACTGTTTCCTTCTGACACCTCATGCACCAGGCCTCTACTTCCCATGCTTTTCTCAGCAGTCTTGTTTTTCAAATTCCCACAAAAAATGAACCTATCATGCTAGGGCTTTTCTAGCTCAAAGCTTCAAACTATTCAACATTCTTTCCACATGGTAGTTACAAAGGCCTAAAAAGAACCAGTGGTGAGGTTTAGAGATACATACAAGTAGGCAAACACAATTACTAATGATCAACTTTAGGTTTACCTTCTTTTCAAGGTAATGAAATGCACGTTGCAGATAGCATTCTGAGCAGTAGATAGCCCTGAAGTCAAAATAATAATATTTAAAGTTAGAAGCTTGAACTGTAAATCAACTACTTAATATTTGAGTTAATGAGGGATCAAAGTGATCTTTCATTTTTTTTCCCCAATGAGCCCACTGGATTAAATATTATTGATGAGCTAGGCTCTTTTTTTTTTAACTTGGTTAATATGATATTGCATAGAGCCTGATGTAGAGATGAGTGCTTAATAAATTTCAGATGATAGATGACAGTTTAATTGGAATAGAGAAATCTACAAATGTCATGACTATAAAAATAGCATGGTGACCACGGTATAGACACTTCTGAGATCCCATCTCCTTCATAACTTATAAGTATAAATGAATTGCTTTCCATTAAAAAAAAATGGCATTATAAGTTAAGGATGCTGAGGAAGGGACATTATATTGGCCCAGTGTAAGCATAAAAGCCCTTGTAACTAGGAAAGCTGAGGAGTCCAAGTCAGAGGAGATGAAAAGATGGAAAATAGGTGCCAGAGGCAGGGGAGGAAGGATCCAGCAGGCAAGTACCAGGCTGCTCTAGAATCTGGAAATGCTATGCAAATACACTATTCTTTAGACCATTGAAATAGCCAGAGGAAACAAAGCTGAATAGTATTTTTGTTCCAAAATCATTAAAGTTGAATTCATGTATTTTAATTGTCACATTTGATTATTTTAAAAGTTTGTATTGATCCAAACATAGACCACAAAATTCTTGATTTTTTTTTTTTTTTTTTTTTTTTTACAAGTTCAGTTTTTGGATAACAGATGTGGGTTTCATCAAAGTCATAAGGAGGCTACTTCCAAGCTGTGTCTCTTTGAGCAGTCTGGAATAAGGAGCAAGAAATATTTGGAGAGCATGACCACAAAAGGGATTCTTCAGAACCAGGAACCTAGCATTCAGGCATGCAGTTGCAATAACAGGATTTTAAATGGTTCTTTTGTCCCCAGACTTTCTGTCTGATGAGTCTCTTTCTAACCTTAGTGAACCTAGATGCTAAAGTAAAAGGCTGTTCCCAACACATGGAAATGATAAATGCTCTACATAATTGTTATGCAAATATCGAATTTGATCACTGCATTTTCACTCATTTCAAAATAATCCACTATGCTCCATAAGCACACTATTATGTGATAACTTAAATGTTTTTCAGTGGGGCAGTGGTGGTGCACACCTTTAATCCCAGCACTCAAGAGGCAGAGAGGCAGGAGGATCTTTGTGAGTTCAAGGCTAGCCTGGTCTATAGAGCGAGTGCCAGGACAGCAAGAGCTGTGGCACACAGGAACCCTGTCTCAAAAAAAACCAAAAATTTTTAAATTAAAATGTAGTTAAATTCACCTAAAAAAAATTAGAAAGAGGCCTTGTTGAACATGTATTTTCAAGAATGAGAAAGCTATAATAAAACTGATAGTGAGATTTATCCTTCAACAATGTTCTCCTGCCCAAAGTCTTAATGCCAGTGAATCCAAGATCAGCAACAGGCTTTCTCCACCCTACATGGCTTATCTGATCTCATGCTTTCTAACTGTACATTTCAGCTCCTCTATATCCCCTTTCTCTAAATACGTCAGTAATATTGATTAAGCAATAGTATAGTGGAAGGTTAAGGAATACATACTTTGTGCCTCTACCCTCCTTTCCTAAGCGATGGCAAATTTGCAAAACAATCCCTCTTTCCTACTAACACTGCTCAGCGGGGCACTCCAGGCAACCAACTGCGATCCCTGTGGGCTGAGCAGGAGAGGAAGTCTAGTACACTTCCCACTCTCAGCAGCAGCTTTTTCTAGGGACCTAGGAGACTACCTGTCTCTTTTCAGCAGGTGCTCATTTCATGCGTACACAAACAGCAGAATTCTGGCTCTGCAGTGGTGACTGACGGAGGCAATGCCCTTATGTCCTTGCAGCTCTGTTACCCCGTGTCTCATGAGCACAGGCACACAGTTCTTTCTACAGAGGAACAATCACAAAGGAGAGAAATGCTGGAGAGTTGGTTCACGCGCACATTTATTAAAGCAAAGCATCACACTTATGCTTCCTTGACTGAGATCTGTGTTCTTAATGGGTCTTAGTAATGAGAAGGAAGGTGCCTGTATTGTCTAGCCCTGTTTACAGTCTAGTAAAATTCAGTATTTAGTCAGGACATTCACTGTTGGCTGAAGCCTGGACCTGCAGAAGGTCCAGTGTTTATAGTATATCAGAGTGTAGACTGTGCATTGAATCCTCATATTTTAGAACCTAGATGTTTAGCTGTCTTCTGTTATGCTTCCCTGTTTTTTATTTTGATTTGTGTGTTTTTAAAAATGTCACCAAGAAGTTCAGATGACTCAAACGTTTGTCTTCCTTTCTTTTCTTTCTTTCTTTAGTTCTAATGGTACTGCTAACCATGGAAAACTTCCAAACTGTGTGTCAAAAGTACCTCTAAGAACTGCATACACATTTCATTCGACACTTTTCTATAATGCTTTCTTTGTTGTCATCAATGTAGTGCTTGCTGACTCACACTGAGCATCTTCTAGTTTTACCAAGATGCATATTAGAAGACTTTGAAAAATAGTATGTGCAGCCAAATCCAAAATGTGCAGTGGAAACAAACACAAAGAGAGAACTTATTAAGGGGGGAAAAGTTGATCTCCTAGCTCCCTGAAGATGAGGAAGCAAGCACTCATCCACCCTGATGCCGTAATCAACCAGGTATTGCCTTAGGTAAAGCCCAAATGGCACTCGGACGGATGAGCTGAGGAACGAACACAAACTTCGAGTTGTGTGCTATTTGGACGTTGCACATTGAGATTCACCATTAACTTCCTGCCTACTACTCTACTCAGTGGCTACCCAATCTTTGTAATTACCGCACACAAAGGTCGAGAGGTCATTTGTGAGTCAGCAGTTTTCTCATTCTACCTATGCACTAAATCTCGAAATATCCTTCGGATCCTCCTGTCAGGTGACTGTGTCCCCTTGCCATCACCTTACTTGTGGTCTTTGTAATTTTTTTCTGCCTTTCTCCCTACTATGCTTTCTCTTACTGCCACCAGAATGATCTATCTGTAAAGGCTGGATGGGACCAGAGCTCTGCCTTTTACCTAAGCTTTCATGGCTGTCCACTGACAGAGGAAATTCAGGCAGAAGGGTTTTGTCATGGCAAGGCAGACCATCTCGATCTGGTCCTGGCTTGCCTCTGCAGCCAAACGACTGCCCTCACTCCAGGGGTTCATTTTAGCCAGACAACTTCTTATTTCCAAGGACCTCAGCTGCACATTCTTCTGATCTCTAGGCTAGACGCTAGGTTGGGATTTCCCTGCCCTCGATCCTTGCCTGGCTCACTCCTAATTGTCCCAACTCTCTGTATTCTTTATCTCCTACAACTGAGATGCCCTGCATCCACCCTTGCTGTAACAACGATCACTTGTCTTTTAAAATCTCTGGTACCTAAGCAGAAGACTTCTTGAAGGGCCTGAGTATATCTCACCTATGGATATATCCCATGGTAGGAACTACATACACATTTAATGAAAGAAAATGAACGAACAGAGACAAGCATGATAGACAACCAGGTATGAATATCAGAGGCAGGGTTATTGACCCATTGCACTATTCCTAGGAGAAGCAAAAATTCCCAGTCTGGGGCATATTTAGGGTTCTTTTCTCACAGTTTTCAGGATTACTGGGCAGCGTAAGTTAAAAGATTCAGACCACCTTGAACTAAAGAAGCTCTGTCGTCTTGCAGATCCACTTACAGGGGCCAGCAGGACAGTTTTTGAAGCCACCCACCCTGACAGAACATTTGAGGAGCCCTGGGAGAACCGCAGTTCCAGGACGGCAGTTAGAGCCTGAGGAGAAGAGGAGGAGACAGGGGTCAGTGAACCAATCAATAACCAGGAACTCCTCCCCCACATCTGCCAGGACTTGGAGGGAGGCTAAAGCTGCCTCCTGATGATGGTTCACGTCTAAGGTGGTGCACTCCTGCCATCTAGTGGCCCTGTCACACTTTGCAAGAATGCTCTCTGCAGGCTGGCTTCAAGGGCTGAAAACCCCAGAGCTAAATTTAATGCAGCACTCAAGACTGAAGAAACCTCATCAAGAAACCTCATCAGGAAGATGATTCACAGACGTTGGGGGGGGGGGGGTGTCTATTTATTAGTGACTTTGAAGAGAGTCTTGACGGGTACTGATTAGGATACGAATCTATCATCATGGTATTAGTCAAACCTAACACCAGATATGAACGCTGGCTTTTGTTTCATGGGGAAATAGGAAGTGGTTTTTAGCTTACCTTGGGTTAAATATGTCTTTTTGCCTCTTTCCCAAATGGCTCAAAATGTGTTACAAATACTGCCTAGAGATTTTCTTTTTCCCCAGCAGCAAGCCTGATAATTGCAAAACAGAAAGGAAATGCAGAGAATGGTGTAGCTAAGACATGCCAAGACAGTCAGAAATGACAGTGTGGAGACTTAGCAAGGGAAACATTGCAAGGACCAAGGCTGACAGGAGATGAAACTGCCCCAGGCTTCCCAGTCCCTCAGGGAAAATGGCAATCTTATTGCTTTGTTCTTTTTTTTTTTTTTTTTTTTTCATGATGCCCCAAAGGTAATTCATTAAAATATTAATAGCTTCTGTTTGCTCTGGGGCAGTGAACTGGGACAGATCCAGCTGCACAGGAACCTAACAGTATGTGGAAGATACAGATCTTGACCACGCAAACTCTCTGCCTGAGAAAATCCGTCCTGAAGTGATTTGGAGACAGCTGGGAAGCAGTTAGTCTAGGCTTCAGCAGCAGTGTTTACAGATAAAAGGCCTCAGGCAGAAAGTAGATCACACGCATAAGCATTAAGCATCAATACATGTTTGCCTGTCGTGATGTACCGTTAATATAGTTTATGTTTCGTACATGTTAATCGCTAAGGTGTACAAACATGTTTTGTATAATGTACAAAAATATTTTGCCTTCAGCAAAATATCCAAGCAATGAGAGCAAAGAAGTTTTAAAAAGTAGTGAGAAAGTCTGCCGGTTATATATTTACATGTCTTCTTTTAAACACTGCAATTCTATGTGCGGCGTAGCTCCCCACAGCTGTAATGTGACCCTCTGATGAAGCTTACAAATCCCAGTTAATCATCTCATAAGATTTGGCTCTATTTTTTTTTCCTTCTATGCCGAAATGGGCGTGCTCTGTTTAGATAAATGTGTAAGCGTTAAGTGAGGCGCTGGTTATTGTTTAAATGAATTGGTATATCACACACGTACACTTTTCAAGGAAACTCTTCTGAGCTGCTCATTTCAAGTGTTTAAAATATTTGTCTTACCAGATCAACACAAACTTTGTTGAAAACTGCCTTGAGGTTAACAAGCGCCTGAGGAATGAGATTTATATTTCGCATGTCAAATACAAATCCCAGATCTGATTGTATGCATAAAATAATGCACTGGGCCCCTAATGTGAATTTATATCTGTCTGTCTGTCTGTCTGTCTATAGCTACATGTAGCTATATAAATATCTAAAGCAAGGGACTAGTGAGATGGCTCAGCAGGTGAAGGCAAGCCTGGTGACCTGACCTTGCTCCCAGAGCAAACCAGGCACATGTATGCACACACTCACATGTCATATGCACAAACACACACAATGAAATAATAATGATGATAATGATAAGTTAAAATGAATCAAGACAAGAAAGTATGTTTGTTGCTGGACAAATGACCTCTGTTATCCTTCAGTTCCAACTATAACCAATAATTTCCATATTTCAAAAACTAGGACACAGACAAAATTCTTCTTGAAGAAAATTTCAATTTTTAAGATAAATTCACTATTCAGTTTAGGAAGAAAATCTTAAAACAGTTTTATTTCTAAAGAGTTGTGCTGCTTACCACTAGGTAGATGACAGAAGGAACTTCCCATTAGACTATAAAGCTTGTCTGGGTGGGTACTCGGTGGTGAGAAGTGCTGACTTCTCTTGCAGAAGACCCTAGTTTGGTCCCCAGCACCCACATTTGGCAGTTTACAACCTCCTGTACTTTAGCTCCAGAGACTCCAACACCCCTTCTGGCATTTGTGGGTCCATGAACTCACATGCACATTCTACTCTCTAACTCACTGCCTCTTCCTGTGTGTGTGTGACTTTCTCTCTCTCCCTGTTTCCCTTCATCTATCCAATTTTAAAATATAATAAATAAGTCTTACTTTAGAAGGGAATATTAAGTTTTAAAGAAAAGAGGGGGGAGGAAGTAGAAATAATCCCTAATCCACAAAGAAAAAACATAGCAAGCCTTTGAGTTTTTCTATTAATTCTGCAACAGCAAGTAATTAACATGTAGCTTAAAATACAGTTTCATTAAAAAGATAGTTTTGAATACCCTGTACATGGCACATCCAAAGGCTTGTCCAAACATTAGGGGTAATTTTCCTCGAGCCAGAAATACTCTTTTATGGAAACTGGCCACTCCATGACATTTATGTCTCTTTCTGAAGGGTGCTCAGACTTTCTGATCATACATACTGCCTAACAGTATTGACCTCATCAAGGTCCTTAAGATTTGATTCCAGTCCTCCTTGCTGTTGTGTTTGGATCAGTTACCAATACTCTTTGAGCCTTTTTCTTTGTTGGTCAAATGAAGACAATAATTATCTCAATTGAAATGTATGTTTTGTAAGACAAAAACTGTGGGAAAAAGCAGCAATTTCATTCTTATAGTAGGTCACAGCTTCCATCGACCACCGAAGCAATGGAGAAAAGAAAATAGGATATGAACTAGACCTTAATGTCCATTTCTAACTATCTGATGGGGAGATGCTTGCTGAGGCAAAAAGATACACCAATTTATCTGTCAGGATCCTTGCCAGCTGTGTCAAGGAAGTATACAAATCAATCAAGCTTCTTAGTGTCCTATACTGAAAAGGAGAAAAATAACTTTTGACAATGTACAGAAGCAGAAATTATTTACAGTCTGTTGTGGTGCCCACTCTAGAATCAAGCAGCTGTGTGAACTTGTCCTTGCTTAACCTCTTTCACGTTCTGCTTCCTTGTTGATATGATGGAATAATTACCAGGCAGCTTTGACTCATCTGACCTAGCACTAGTCAGTACTTGTTATATGAAAGGGACCTTTACACACTAATTATCAGATTAACGCACTATATTAACTACATAAGGAAGCTACTAGTGCTAAAATTCCCACTTTGTAATTTGGGACACTGGGGTAATTGCAGGGCGACTCCGACATTAAAAGGCAGAACTGAGATGCGAACACAGGCATATTAATTGTAGCACCTACTCACCTGTACAATTTCTCCTGGGTTGTTATCAGAACCCTCCAATCTAGTCCATCTTCAACGTCTCGTTATCTTCCCTTGACCTTGATTTCCTCTGAAGCTAAGTGAGGGGACTGGAGTAGAAGCAGGATCTATGTGTCTTTTTTCAAGTACTCACTCTGATCAGTTTTAACAAAAGCTCCCAAGAGCTTAGTGTACAGAATGACTTCAAAAGCTATGTCTTAACTCAGTGGGAAATACCGCTGTGACGGATAGGGCCTTGTGAGATGAGGCACAAGCATTTGTAACTCTTTTTATTATTATTATTTTTTTTTTTTTTTTACCATCCCTAGGAAACATAAGCACCCTCAGGCTGCTGCACCTCGTTACCCTGAGTCTCCATTTTTCTTCTCGAATCTGGTCTAATCAAATTGAGGAATTAACAGAGGGGTACTGGAAATGAGAGTCAGTCAACAGTTTCTATTTTTTTAGTTCTGTGCATTTCATCCTCCCTTTCTTCTTGTCCATTGCCTCCCCCATCTTAGCCACGACGCATGGTGGGAAATCTGTCTGGACAGTAGGACAGTAGGACAAAACCATTGCTTGTCACTCTGTTCCCAGGTTTTAAGAAACCAAGGAAGAAATTGAGCTATCTTGAGTCAGGTACTTGCCCTTTGCAATGAGGGGGAGCCAGGAGAAAGAACACGGATAATGATAGGTGGAATTATAGAGATGAGAGAAGAAAGAACATTTACAGGAGGAAAAAAATGGCTTTTCCTAGAAGAAAAGTAAGTTAGAAAAACAAAATGATAAGGTCTCCACTGAGGACACCACAGGAAGAAGGAATTTCTGCCGTAGCAAAGGCTTTTTTTTTTCTTTATAAAGCAAACCAAGCATGACATAGACTGTGCCATCTGTAGAACCAGACTGATCTCACCCCTTATTAAGACCTGAAAGGGAAACAATCCAGATGCTTTAATTACCATGGCTGTGGAGGTGAAGAGGAGCCTTTCTTTAGAATGAATTTTATATCCTTCTGTTAATTGTATCAGGAAATTGAAGAGACGCTTGAGTTTTATATTTGATTATCTCAATAAAAATGTATTTTTGCTTCATTAGCAGTAAAATGTATAAGGATGAGGATAGATCATTCTAAGTATTATTTCCTTATTCCTGATCTTAATCTCTATATTTAATAAGGAAGGTCCAGGTTCAATAAAGGGTGCATCTGGCTTCAAATGATTAATCGATTTTTATAGAATGCACATGCTAGCAATTCTTCGGGAAATTAGACAAGACACCATGAATCACGATTCCCTGCACACACTCTTCAGCCCTCCCTACCAGCTTTGCTTTTACTAATCAGCTTCAATTGACTATCTCGGGGCATTTTTACAAAGGTGCATCCTATGTCTCTCACATCCTGAATTGAGGCCGTGAATAATTAGCTCCAGGGACCGAGGTCCCTTTCATCTGCATGCAAGCCAACTAAATGGTTTTCCTTTACTGCTTGAAATGTGAGTCCCTTCCTTTCATCCCCAACTCTCCTCCTGGCTGCTGTAATTGGGATGTCAAATTGTATCATTCTGTGGGGAGCTGAACTTTCTGAGATTAGTCCAGGACAGACTTTTCTTGAGTTGGGGGGCAATTTTTCTTTGTAACGTCAGTTCCAATTCCTGTGGGCAGGAGATGAATTAGTCTGTGCATTAACAAGGGGGTGAACTATGGCCAGCTGCAAATGCTGCAGTTCTTGATAAAATCACTGCAGAAAAGAAAATGTACACAAGTGCATGGAGCAGTACTGGCTTGAATGACAGGGGGACATCTCCTGAAAAGGCAATGTTAAGCTAGAACGTAAAATAAACCCTTACGGCCTCTTGCTGTCAGGGAATCAGTTCCTTAAAACTATGTATATACCTCTTTATCGCTCTATCTCCAGAGAGGACAGGAGGACTACCTGGTGTGTTTGCTGTCGCTGCTGTTTAATGCTGCCTAGATAGGCCAGTCTGCTGATCACTCACGGCACTTCCCAGCTGAGCCCACATGTACCCTGGGACTGCTACAGAGATAAACCTACAGTTGATCAGAGTTGGCATGCAAGATGGAACCTATTTGTAATCCGTGGTGTAGGCCATTGTAAGTGCTTAATAAATATTTGTTGAATATAAAAATAGATGAGGACAAGACTGCTGAAATTAGGAGACTTTGGGCCTCTCTTCTCCCTTGAATTTAAAGTGGATTTTGTTTTGTTTTGTGCAGATGCCCCAAACAAATCCCAGCCAATATTTTCTTAAATTTAGACCCATCATTTCCTTAACTTTTATCTTGACCTGAAGCAGGGAAGTTTATATTGGTAGAGATTTGAGATTATCCTAGCATTCAGAATAAATGCACATGAGTAAATTGTGATAGAGTGGGTCTCAGAATTTCATCTCAAAGCATAAAAGTGGAACACATGGATTTGGTTTGAAGTTGATGGTCTAGAACATAAAGGAGGTCACATCACGAGTGTGAATTGAAGGCTGAGAAATTGTCAGCTCTGTTATATGCCTACTTCTGACGGCAAGCTATGGCTGGTTAAATCAACAAGGTAGTCCTGCTCTAAAATAGGAGGCACTGGAAGTGCTGGCAGCAATGGGAAGTGCTGGCTTTGTTCACATCCCCAGCAGCAGCTTTGTAAGCATGAATATTGAGAACAAAGCATAGTATCAGTCTTGTGACATCTCTATCACCATGTTAAACACCATCCACTTAGCTGCTCTTTTAGAGTTAACCTACATAGGACCATCAACATGGTGAGCTAGAATAGAACAGAATGGTAAATGAGTGGCTGGTCACACATGGCACAGAAATGAACATGGCTTGTTACTCATAGTTGATATAATACTAGAAGAAAGGGGGAAATACTGAAACAGCATAAGAACTTCTGCAAACATGAGAATCAGTACCATACCACTATAATTAATTAATGTTGTGAAAACTGAGAAATTTAGCTTCCAAGAATTGGAAAGACAGTCCTGTCTCTCAATACAAAGTACTAAAAGCACCACACACACACACACACACACACACACACACACACACACACACACACTTCAGAAAACAGTATTTTCTACGGAGAAGCTTGATGACCAAAATGCATTTACTTAATACCCAATGATATGAAACACTGGGTTGGCTTCAAAGGGAACTCTATGGAATTCAGACTTCTCCCAGCAGGAATGTATACAAATTATGAAAACCCAGGCATACTATAATAGGCTAATAAATAGCTGAAAGCAATGCATGGATTGTTGGCTTGTTAGAGCATTTCTATCATATATGGGTCATTTTTCTAAGAGGATTTCAGATTTACTTTAAAGCATATGAATATATTATCCAACACTCTAGGCACGCGTACACACACACACACAAGGCTCAGAACTTCAAAATGACAGGAGTCAGGGCAGGTGCCATAGGAGAATGAAAGGAGTCTGGAAATATTGATTAACTCAGTTTGTCCCAGTTGTTCAGACAGGCTGCAAAACTGAAGATTGCTATTCAACAGACCTGGTAGGAAATTGGGATTAAGAGGTCCCCAGTAAACAGGGACTGTCTCTGACATGAACTGATTGGCCTGCTCTTTGATCACCTCCCCCTGAGGGGGGAGCAGCCTTACCAGGCCCCAGAGGAAGACAGTGCAGCCACTCCTGATGAGACCTGATAGACTAGGATCAGAAGGAAGGAAAAGGAGACCTCCCCTATTAGTGGACTTGTGGAGGGACACGAGTGGAGAAGGAGGAAGGAGGGTGGGATTGGGAGGGTATAGGGAGGGAGCTAAAGGGGGGAATACAAAGTGAATAAACGGTAATTAATAAATTTTTTTAAAAGACATGGTAAAATAAAAATAAATAAATTAATTAATTAATTAAAAAAAAGAGGTTCCCAATGTTTTGTAGAGCCCATGGAAGAAGAGAGAGGATGGCATTGTTGAACATCCATATTCAAGAAGTTTCCCTTATCTCCAGGTTTCCACCCTGGCAAGAAAAGAAGAAAGTGAAAAACAAAAACAAAACAAACATCAAAAATTAGAGTAGAGACTTTGGTATTCTTGAATCAGTGCTAATCCTTTTCGGGCTGCTGGAGGAATGAAATAATGAAAAACAATGAGATACGAAGCAGCTCTTAGCCAAGGATATTCATCTGATGCATAGAGGCATTGCTCTAACAGGGGGCATTTGGTCCCATTTCCAGAATCTCTGTCTTGGGTTGGGCCAGAATGTTCATTCCTGACACACCTTGGGTGATGTTTGTGTGGGGAGAGCCACTGGTAAAATGGTTCTTTAGCACCATCTAGAGCAATGATTCCCTCACACTTACAAAACAATCCTTTTCTAAGTCTCTTCTTCTGTTTATATTTACTGGCAGGGATTATTCTAAACTGAACTCTCTTTACTCCATAACAGCTAGTCAAACTGAAATTGCAAGATAGCTGTTATGTTTCAAACCCAGGACAAGCAACTGAGGTGTCTATTATACATAATCAAAACAGATCTGGCCTTCAGGTTCTCCCAGCATCCCTCAGTCCCTACCTGTTACAGGATATAGCTGGCATTCCTCTCTCCCTTCCCCACCCTCATCCTACCCTCCACCCTGAACTCCACAGCCCAGGGGCTCTTTCCTATATAATCCAGACATTTTGGTTACCCACCCTTCTTTTGCTTGTTCTATACCTTTGGCCTCCTGGTTGCTTGTCCTGGTTTCCCTCTTCCCCAATATGGTTCAGGGTCACGACCACTTTGGACTCTCTCAGATGTCCTTCCTATGGCTATGCTCTCCCATCTATCTACAGTAAGCTTTCTCTTCCACCGTACCTAGGAGCGCTCAAGTTCTTTCCTTTCCTTTTTATTTACATTCAGTAACTATGTAAATATCAGAGTAATATCACTAAATATCAGAGTAATAAGCCAAAAAGTAACCATCTTTACTGGGTTCTGGTGAGTTCTTCCACTGGTAAAACTCCTGCTTTAAGAAGGTCAGTATTTACACAATACTTATCTACCTTCTGGCCTCTCTCCTCTCCTTTTTCCTCCTCTGACTTTTCCTCCTGCTTTACTTCTGTTGCTCCAACTTCTCCAATTATATAAGAAAACAGATTGATTTTTTTTTCTTAATTTTTCTACAGAATCAGCACTGTGCCGTATTAAACCTGCCACATATTTTCTATTTTGTTACAATGTTCTGCTTTTATATTTTAAAACTATCCTCTCCTATGTTTGTGGGACTTTTTATTTTACTCCTTATAAATGGTCAGATGTTAACTTTCTTTTCTTTCTATTGACTTTAGTGATTGATGCCATAGATTTTCTTTTTGGTGCTGTTTTGAAGTGTCTTTTCTTGTTGTGGAAACAGAATCTCATGTAGCCTGGGCTGACCTCAAACTCACTCACCAAGCACTGCTGTTTATATTCTTCCATGCTTCCTAAAGAGTGCTGGTTAGTTTTGGGTCAACCTGACAATTTGGGAAAAGAGAACTTCAATTGAGAAACTGCCGCCCTCAGTTTGGTGTGAGACAAGAGTGTAGGGCATTTTCTGAATTAATTATAAGTGGGGGTGAGGGGCACTCACTGTGGATAGGACTTTTGGGTTGTAGCAAAGCAAGCTGAGCAAACTGCGAGGAGCAAGCCAGCAAACAGGCCTTCTACATGGCCTCTACTTTAATTCCTCCTTCATGGCCTCTGCTTTAATTCCTGCCTCTAAGTCCCTGCTGGGCTTGAGTTCTCATCCTGACTTCCTTTCGTGATGCACTGTAAGTTGTAAGATGGAAGAAATAAAGCCTTTCCTCTCCTTAGCTTTTGGTCATGGTGTTTGTTAGCAACAAAAACCTAACTAGGCACTAGGCTAATGTGAATTTAGCAAAGCCTCCTGATATACTATTGTTTTAATCTTTACAAATCTGTGGCATTTGTCACTCACATTTTTACCTTCACCTGTGTTACCTCTTCTCTTGTCCTTATTCCTTCTTCCTCCAGTCCCATGGAACGCTTCATATCACAGGATACTTGAAACCTCACAACCTCTGGGATTAACCACATTGCTACCTTGGTCTATGAAATTTCTCCTCCCAAGAGAGTTTTTCTGCACAGGTCTATGGTCTACAAAGAATACAATTGTGGAACCAGAAACACAGACTCTGCTGCAGAAATTACTTGGGTTTCCCATGCTTTCCTTGAGCATTCTCACATGTTTGTTGTTTGCTTTGGTTTGGGGATCTTGTCTGTTGATTCCAGATACATTGTTACTCCTTTTGGTGATTTTCTGCTTGGGAAATAAACTGACAACTTTGACCTCATGGTAGGTAGGTTTTTCCATCCTTCTCTTTTTCTTGGTTACTGATAACACAGAAATGCTTTCCCTGAACACATATATAGTTGGTTGAAAATATTAATTTAACTATGGATAACCATTCAGAAATGGATACACCTAGATCCCATTGAACAGAAAATCTTAAAGTTAGCACAAATGACTCCAAATATTCTTGGAAGTCTTTATTCCTGTATGAACTCATTTTTCAAGGCCCAGGGCAATGGTTCCTAATAGAATTTTCAATAAGTCTTAGGAGTCTTATCTACCAACTTCCATAAATCTAACGTCCTCCTCTGAATTTTTATACCATCTCTTGTTACCTGATTTAACATTTCTAATACAAATTTTTGCATTTGTAGTATAATTTTCTTATACTATGATTACTCATTATTAATTTTAAGCTACTCTAACAAATTTATATATTCTAATTTCTTGTATTTCCAAAGCCTACAACACACACAACCATTTAAATAAACCCATCATCAAATAATTGTGAGTAATTTATATTGATCATGTACCATTTCGGATGCTAGAAATTCAAAAGTGAGTCAATAGGCATTTATTTAACATACTTGAAGCAATTATTGTTTAATTCTAAGAGTCTCAACAGATAACAAGAAAAAGTGTGGCTACACTTTCTAAGTGTGACAGTCAAACATACAGAAAGAATTTGAGGACTTTAAGGACCATTTCTACATATTTTAATATTTAATTCTGTGTGTGTGTGTTAACATGTGTGTACACAGGCAAGTACCAATGTGAGTCAGAAAAAGTGTTGGCTTTTTGGAGGTGGCATGACAGGTGGGTGTAACCTGGCTTGTGTGGGTGCTAGCAACTGAATTTGGGCTAGAAACTGAACTTAGGTCCTCTGCAAGGGCACTGCACTGTCTTGACCACTGAGCCATATCTCCAGTCATTTAATGATTTTTCTATTAGTTCTTAGAGAATTTCATACAGGTTTTAGCCATAGTCATTCTTTTACCAACTTCTGCCAGATCCAACCCTCCCTTCCCTACCCACCGGATTTTGTGTCATTTTTTTTTTTTCTTCATCTTCTAAGTCCATCGTGTTCTGCCCATATATTATGATGTGTGACCTTCTGCTGAAGTGTGGTTGACTTACCAGGAGCTACATTCTTAAACAAACAAACAAACAAACAAACAAACAAACAAACACTTCTCTCCCAGCAGCCATTAGTTGCCAATAGTTCCTCAGAGGTAGGGGTGAGATTTTTGTGCCCACCACCCCTCTCTATGCTGGAATTTGGTCCGGCTTAAGCTTGCACAGAACTTGTCCATTCCATAACAACTACGGTGAGTTCATATGTGGTGCTGCCTGCTGTGTCCAAAGCACACTACCCTGTAGTCAAGGCATCCTTTGGCTCTGGCTCTTACGTTCTTTCTACCCCATCTTTAGCCATAATTCCTGAATCTTGGACGGAGAAGGTGTGATACGGATAGCATAACTTTTATTTTAAAACATTCTAGTGTGTATACATACATGCATAAATGCATTGTATGCATACATAAATGTATACACATATATGCAAGATGTAGATAGATAGATAGATAGATAGATAGATAGATAGATAGATAGATAGATAGATAGGAGCATTGTGTCACACCGTGCATGAGGGAGGGAGAGAACTACTTTGTGGAGCTGGTCCTCTCATTTATCTTTACATAGGTTCCAGGAAGGAAATTCAGCTTATCAGGCTTGTACTGAAGGTGTCTTTATCAGCTGAGCTCCTTGGAGAAGCATTTTAAATTAGCTTCCAAACTATAAGTTTCCATGTGGTTTTTCATACATATTTCATTCTCATTGGTTCTCCCACACCCTGCTTCACCCTCAATTACTTTTGCTCCTTTGCTCTATTGTTTCTCTACTTTGCTCTATTTTGTTATCCATCCTGGTCCTCTACATACTTCTTTTTCCAGTCACAGGAGCCTAGTTCTAGCTTTCTAGTCATTACCCATATTTTCTCCTATCTATCTATCTATCTATCTATCTATCTATCTATCTATCTATCTA